>NW_024080763.1:2647851-2792851 GCF_003009895.1 Hyaena hyaena
AAAAAAAAAAAAAAAAAAAAAAAAAAAAAAAGAGTCTCTCATGGTTTGCCTCCCTCCCTCTCCCCAACTATTTTTCCTCTTCTTCTCCACCATAGTCCTCCATTAAGTTCCTCTTAACCCTTCTATATGACACAGTGCATTTCAAAGAGGGTTGTTTAGGAATTTCCTTCCTGGTGTTACTATAAGCTAAAAAGACCTTTGAAGGACAAAGTATCATAATTACTTTGTATAAATTGAATGAGTATGTAAGACTTCTCATGGGAGGGAAAATGGACCCATTTTTGACCACAAAATCATGCAATTTTACAGCTGAAATATTTGGCTGGAGTAGACAGTGGACTGGGAACAATGGATGTTGGAGAAAGGGATAGGGGAAGAAAAGATGTCTTTGTGTGTTGGGGACCTTCCTGGCAACTCTCAAGAGGAGAGTCAAAGACAATATGCTCTTTATCAAACCCCCAGAGATATGATTTTCTTGTCAATTTCCCCAGTGGTGAAAATCTTTTCCATGGCAGGAAGTAGAAGGTTGCCTGTAGTTATGACTGAGCTGCAAGTTGCAGAACATTGCCGAATTTTTCTTATTTCTCAGAAAAGTGGGCTTACTGCTATTTTGTGCTTCCAACGACCCCTTCATTTCTTGTACCTTTATCTTTTGGACTTGGCAAAGAGTTAAAAGAAGCTCAGGGAGGTCCCAGCTCGATGTTTAAAGGTCTCCACTTAGAATTTCCTTGATGACTTGCCCAAGTGGGGAAGCCAATCCTTCCACCAACGCATGTTTCTGGAACACATTCTCTGTGCGAGGTACTGCACAAGGCTCAGAGAATGGGGAAATTCAGAAGACATCATTCCTGATGATGAGAAGTAAGAACATGTGCACACTTTGTAACTGTGAGCATCCTGAACAGACAGAAAGTTGGACTCTACCAGTGGCTTCTCTCTCCCCTTCACTTTCCGTTTAAGTCAACCATCAGGTGCATCTGTTCCACTTCTTAGACATCCCTCAAGTTCACCACTTCTCTCTAGCTCCTTCCACTTTGACTCAGGCCTCAGCATCCTGGCCCACCAGGTGTTCTGATTTCCTTCCACCATAATCTACTACCTGCTCTGCAGCCAAATTGATCTTCCTAAAGTGAATCCAATCATATAATTCTCCTGCTGAAAATCTTACAGTGGCTTCTCCACTCCTTTGAGAGCTTGTCCAGAACCATTATTGTGACCCTCAGGACCATCCTGGCCTGGTTCCTGCTTGACTACGGCTAACCTGATGGGGCCCTCACCATGGACGGGCCCTGAGCTAAGTGCCTGCCACATCACATGTGTAACTTCTCACAGATGTGTGAGATAGGCAATGCTGCTGCATCTTCTCTCCACATATGAGACCACTGAGGAACAGAGAAGGTCAATAACTCATCTAATAAGATCGCCCAGATGACAGGGCCAGAACTCAAACCCAATGGCCCAGCTGGTTCCAGAACCACATACCTGAACCCTATATGAACCTGCCTTCTTAGCACACAAGACTCAACTCTCTCCAACCTCCTGGCCCTCCATGTCTGTGCTCCAGCCACATACACAGTACCCCCCACCCACATACCCCATCCCACACACCCCAGCCAGTCTCATGGGGGTCTCAGACATGACTCTCTGGAAGCTTTCCTCCACAACAGCCCCCTTCTTCACTGGACTCAATTTCCTGAAACATCTTGGGCTTCCCTGCCTGGGCTTTCAGCCTGTGGGTCTGTCTCCTCACTGGGAGCAAAGCAGCCTCCCTTAATTCACTGTTCACTCTCCAGGATCTGCCTCTCCACCCAGCTCAAAGCAAGGCTCACCAAAGACTGAGTGACTGACTGAATGACAGAGCAACCTTCCAGCAGACCTTACTGTTCTTCCTCTGAATACCTCAAGACTGAGGAGAATAATCTTGCATCCAGTGTAATACACCAGGGTTCAAGTTCATAGGCTTAAATTATCTCCCACAGAATTTCCAGCTTCCAGAGAGAATGAAGAGGGCTGGAAACGGCATCATTCCCACTCTTACAAAAATAAAGGTAGCCAGTCTGCAAGGTCATACCTGTTCCTGAATCTATCAGAGGGCTGAGGTCACAGGGCCACCAACTGACCAGACCTCTAAGAAAAGCTGATATGCCCAAGTAGAGATGGCTATGAGCACTTGTGTGGCTGGGGCAGATGCCACTGGCTGCCACTGAGGAAAATTCAGCTATAATTTTAATAAGTTGTTAAAGCTAAGTGTGGACAAATAAGAGACTATAGAAGCCTGAGGGGCTCCAGACACAAGCAGAATTCATACTCAAGTGGGGTGCTTTGCACGGAACTCCCCAGAGGCTCCCACAAAAGATTAGGGGCCAGAGACTTGTGGAATGTCTCCCTAGTGTGGTTTCATTTGGGGACAGGAAGAGCAGAAGGAGAGGCAGAAAGCCCTCCAGACTCTTTTCCCCCAGCTCACGTATGGAATAAAAGCCTTAAATTTTGGGAAACAGGGTGGCAATTTCTTATAAAGTTAAAAGCACACTTACCATATAAACATACACTTTCCTACTCCTTGCTGTTAATCCAAGTGATTTGAAGCTCATGTTTACACGAAAACCTGTATACCAATGTTGATAGGAGTTTTCTTACTGAAAACAGTCCACACGCCCTTCAACTAGTGGATGGATAAGCAAGGGATACGGTCCCTCCCTACAATGGAATAGTTCTCAACAATGAACCCAGGATGCCGGCAACCACATGTGGAAATCTCATAAACATTATGTTGAATGAAAGGAGCCAGACTTGAAAGGCTACTCACTGCATGATTCCATATTCCTGATATTCTAGAAAGGCAAAACCATAGCCTCGAAAACACATCAGTGGTTGTCCACAGCAAGGGATAGGGAAAGGGTCTAGCTTCGAAGGGATTCAAGGGAATCTGGGGGAGCTGACAGACTGTTCTATACCTTGATTGTGATGGTGGTTCCACCACTGAGCACACATTCGTCAAAACTGGGAGAAATGAACACCAATTATAATTTACTGTAAATTATACCTCAAAATAAAATGGAAGAAATATAAGTGCAGAGAATGGAAGGGGAAGTTTTTTCCCCAGCCTGTACATACAAACACAGGCCGGTCTGACAGAGGGCTTAGAGACCGGGATCCTTCTGTCCCCTGCAGGGCTACCTACAGCCCATGTCTGCTGTGTAAGAGTTGTGTGCAAAAATCCTTGCAGATTTTGCTCCTGGAAATAATTGTCTCTCCCTGAACTGTAGCATTCCTACTGGTAATAAACCAACGTTCCTCAGGCTGGGGTCCCAAAGAGCATCACTCTCGGAAATTTAAGAAGTTGTCTAGACACTTTCAGAACCTCTCCATGTCCCCCTCCTAAGATTCAGAATGTCCTTTGCCATAGTCAAGCCTCAGGATGTTTTTATATTAAAGAGGACTCTTTTAGCTTTTTTAACAAAATTGGGAATGGGATCTGCGGGTTCATCTCCCCCTCCCTCACCACCATGGTCTGCTGGCATCCTACAGAACTCTATTGTAAAATGTGGTTTTAAAATTCTGTGTGGAGCTTAAACAATTTTCTCTTTAACATCAAGTCAGGAATCTCAGGATCAAATTCAATGCTAAATTACAAAAATCTTAGGTACTTTTTCTTTTCATCTCTAGAAAGCCTCCCTGTATAGTTAATGCCCTGGTTATCATTTGTGTTTTATATATGTTGCATTATATTCTTTTTGGAGGTAAGAGGTAGGGTAGAACAAATACACTTCTGATAAAAAAAACAATCACTGTCGGCAGAGACAGCTATGGCAACCTACAGGCTGACAAAGAAATAAACATAATTCAAATAATCATTTGGGTGATGACACTGTTGATCAGTTCATGACACACGTTTGATATGTCAGCATGTGTGTGACACTGGGTTATAAATTAAAGGCACAAAGTTGAAGAAGACATTGCCTCTGGCATCAAAGACTCACAATTAGTAGGAAAGAGAGATGAGCAAGCAGAGAACTCCAAGATGCAGGGTAGGAAGCTCAGTGCTACAGTGTAAAAGCTCTAGGTCAAGCTCCATTTGAGGGGATCAGCTCACTTTGGGGTTGGGCCTTCAAAGACTGGATGCTCCCCAGTGGATCTGAAAGGCCATGCTGAGTTGGGGAAGACACAAAGGAGGGAGAAATTCCTTTGATATACAGTCCATGGCATGTGCCAACCCCCACCTTGTTTCCATTCCTTCGTTTTTTTTCTTTTAATTTTTTAAATGTTTGTTTATCTTTGAAACAGAGACAGAGACAGAGGGTGAGCAGAGGAGTGGCAGAGAGAGAGAGGGAGACACAGAATCCAAAGCAGGCTCCAGGCTCTGGGCTGTCAGCACAGGGCCCGACACAGGGCTCAAACCCATGACTGTGAGGTCATGGCCTGAGCTGAAGTCGGACGCTTACCCGACTGAGCCACCCAAGCGCCCTGGTTTCCATCCCATTATTGCTTCATCCCTGCTACTTGGCTGTTGAACCACCTTGAATCACAGGTATCCCCATCCCCCCAGTCACTGAGACCACAAATCTCCAGACCTAGTCACCTCATCTTGTCTGTTCTACTTTCCATCTCCGTCTTCTTGAGTCAGACTCTTCCTACTTACCCCAGATTCTAGCTTCTTTGCTGATCTTTTTCTTCTGATCTCCCCCCTCTGCAACCCACCCCCCATACACAGCACTCTCTATATAAGAAACCAAGCCAATGTCACTACCTATTTAGAATTCCTCAGTGACTTCCCATTGCTGCAGGAAAACCCTAAACTTTATGAGCTATATATGACCCATCATGATTTTTATTATCCCCTTAGTCTTAAAATATTATTACATTAAACATTTTATTTTAACTTAAAACCTATGTATTTCATGGATTACTGAGAGCTTTTCTTTAAGAATAACTCCTTTGTATGGAATTTCCAGTCTTCTTTCTTACATAAACCCACCCCAAACATATCTCTATAATTTCCAATTTTGGCTTCTCTAAAACAAATGAGAACTTAGGAGAAAGTCTTTTAAGTGCAGGTATTTTTAGATTTATACAATTCTCCTCAATCTTTTAGAATCACCTCGCCCACACCTAATTCAACTGCAGTTATTTTTAGCGACATCCCTTTATAGAAGGAGCCTTTCCAAAGAATTAAACTTAGATTTTGTGGAAACAACTCACTTTTGGCCCTCTTATTTCATTGGTCTTTGTACACTGTTTATTTACAACAAGCACCGGTGACCCCGAGAGGCATTTAGCCCAACCAGGAAGAGGAAGGGGACAGGTCCAGGAGAGTGGCTCTCAGGGTCCCCGCAGTGGGGGTTGGGAGTAGGCCAGAGATCTCGGCACACCGAGAGCTGTGACTTGGGAGTTCTCAAATGGAATGTGCTCTCTTTTAATTGACTTCTGGTTGACTAGCTTCCAGATTAACCAACAGCCCTTTTCCGTCTAGGAAACTATCCAAGCCAGTGTTCCTCTGTAGTGCAATTAACCCATTCACTGCCATTCCAATCCCAGGAGCTAAGCTGCTCCTACTTACTTGAGAAATAGGTTTTCACCCTCACTTCTAGATCTGACTCTCCTTACACAATCCAAATGTTCAGATTAAGATTTACCAGCCGCATGATTTAAAAGTTTCAGCCAAGAGCAAAAGGATTGGGGGGGGGTGCAGTGACACTTGACTGAACTATTTGATGGGGGCCAAATGCACTCTTTTCCTTCTTGCTCCTGGCCTTTGCTGAGATGAGGGCCAGTCGGCCCCTAGGATCTGAATGAGTCAGAGCACATTTCTGTCTCTGACACTTCAGGAGCTGCCTCTAGGATGACCCTGAAGACTGTGGCTTAGCTTGTTACTTTTCCAGAATCCTCTTCAGAAAGAATTTCTTGCCTTGGTAGGTGCTGAGATGCCTCCCTCTGAATCTCCCCTCCCACATTCCATACTTTCACATATCACATAATTTTGGCTTACATAGCATTTCTTTCCAAAATTAAAATGTTTTCTGGATATAGAAGTACAAGAGAAGAAGGCAGGGGAAGGAAGGAAAAAAGGAAGAAGGAAGGAAGGAAGGAAGGAAGGAAGGAAGGAAGGAAGGAAGGGCAGAGGGAAGAAGGAAAGAAAGGGGGGAAGGAGGAAGGAAGGACTGAGGGAGGGAGAGGAGGAGAGAAGGAAGGAAGAAGGGAGGAGGGAGGAAGGAAGAAAGAACAGAGGGAGGGAGGAGGAAGGGAAGGAGGGAGGAAGGAAGGAGGGAAGAAAGGATAGAGGGAGGGATGGAGAGTCCTTCTTCAAGACTTCAATGGGGTCCCATCATCCATGGGTATATGGACCTTTTAAATTCCACCACAGCTGATCAAGCATCCCTGCCTGCTTCTTCTTCTTTTTTTTTTTTTTTTAACATTTATTTATTTTTGAGAGACAGAGCAGGAGCGGGGTAGGAGCAGAGAGAGAGAGGGAGACACAGCATCCAAAGCAGGCTCCTGGTTCTGAGCTGTCAGCACAGAGCCCAACATGGGGTTCGAACTCACAAACTATGAGATCATGACCTGAGCTGAAGTCGGACGTTTAACCAACTGAGCCACCCACACACCCCTCCCTGCCTGCTTCTGAATGGTCTTTCCACTCTAGAGAAAGCAAACTTTGCTGAGAGGAGATTTTAATAGATATATGATTGGATGGATAGATAGATAGATAGATAGATAGATAGATAGATAGAAAAATAGATAGGTGTGGAATTTCATGACAGGACATCTGGTCTAGAAAATTCTGGTTCAGTTCCAAAAAGCGGCGAGTTTTGAGCAAGTCTCTTTGCCTCTCTGAGCCTCGCATTGGTTACCTGTGAATGAAAAATTTGCATTAACCCTGGAATGCTCTGTGCCTCTGTCTGCAAGTGTGTGGGGCAGCCGGGACCAAGGGGGTCACTGTGAGCTGCACGCATCGTGTCGGACAGTGGAGATGGCACAGGTGAGACAGGACGGCGTCTGTGGAGGTTGGAATGAGAAGGGAAAAAGAAGAAGAAACGTGGTAGAATAGAGCTGGCTTCTGCTTAAGGAAGACATGTCACACCTGGGGGTAGAGGCAGTTTTAAGCAGCTGCACCAGGTGCTTCTCGTTGAGATTACCACCTTCTGGGAGAGACAAAGCCGTGGGGAGAAGGATGACCCGCTTCCCCATGACGTTGGAGTGTTGCCAACAGGACAGTTGTGACAAACACGTTGGGGAGGGTGGTCTGTCCCTTAGGGGAGGGATAGATTTGGGAGAGAAGAAAATCTGCAAGCACTTCTCTCCCAGAAGCACAGACCTTCCAGTCTGGTTGCATTGATTTCTAGCCTCCCTGAGAACGACCTTTCGAATGTGAGCTCTGGGGCAGAAAAATGACAGCAGCAGGAGACAGCTCCAGAGGAAGTCCCCAGGGTCTGAGCACAGGGCTGGCAGAGCCCCGTGGCTGTCAGGCAGTGTTTCCCCTAGGGAAGTGGCACCAGTCAGTATCCGGCAGCGACAGCACCAGGCTGGGGAAGCAGGGATGACAGATGAACGCTGGGATTGGGGGGGTGGCCCATGTCGGAATCTGGAGACTGCCCTCCCACAGAGCCAGCTTTGTGAGCTCACTCTGGGATCTTGAGCCAGATGCTGCCCCAATCTGTGACTCAGTTCTCTTATCTTGGAAAACAAGGAGATGGGGATCCCCTAGGATCTTTTCTCTCAGACCGTTTAAGTCTAGAGCCTAGGCAAATACTGAAATGCAGGAAAACTGAATTAGCACTGTGCTTCAATTCTGCCATGGGAAACTGAGGCTCCAGTTTGTCACACATATGTCATCGCAATAGCGGTGTGATTGGGAGCCCAGGAGAGCACTGGGGCCTCCGTTTTACAAATGGTAAAACTCCCCTAACTTAGTTTTTCACTGTATCTAAGCTTTAATGGGCATATAAATGATGTAAGGTGATTCAGTAGGCCTGGAGTGGGGTCTGAGATTGCTCACAAGCTCCCAGCAGCTGTCAATGCTGCTGGTTAGCTGGCGACACTTGGAGCAACAAGAATTCAAGTAAGTGACTGTGGTTACTTACCTGACCTGTCATCTTTCCCCGGTGCCATCACAGAGTGGCAGTGCCAACCACACAGGCTGATGAGTGCCATGTCAGCAATCAATCAGATGACCACAAATGGGAGACTCAGCTCAGGCCAAGCCCACCTTGCCCCACCTTTGCGCAGGTCCAAGCTCACGCCTGGGGTAGCTGGAGGGTAAGCACAATTCATACAGCGCTATCCATTCCTCCAAGTTCTTCCTCTGATGAAACACCCAACAAAAGAAAACACAAAACAATGAAAGGCACTACACTCCTATTGGAATGGCTAAAACAAACAGACAAACAAACAAACAAACTTGTAATACTGATTGGTGACAGCCAAGGGCCCAGAGGAACAAGAACTCTCATTCACTGCTGGTGGAAATGTAAAATGATACAGATGCTTTGGAAGCCAGCTTGGCAAATTTTATGAAACTAAACACTGTTTTACTATATGATTCAGCAGTCATGCTCTTAGGTATTTACCCAACTGATTTGAAAACTTACGTCCACACAAAAACTTGCACGTGAATGTTTACAGCACCTTTATTCATACCTGCCATAAACTGGAAGAAACAAACATGTCCTCCAGTATGTGAATTGATAAACAGCAGTACATCCATGCAGTGGTGTACTATGTGGTGATGAAAAAAATGTGCTACTTGGCCACAAAGAGACATGAAGAACCTTAATGTGTGTTATTAAGTGAACGTAGCCAGTCTCAAAAAATTACCTGCATTATTTCACTTCTATGACATTCCAGGAAAGGAAAAATCATTGTGATGAAAACAGAGGTTCAGGGGGTACCTGGGTGGTAAGCATCTGATTTCAGCTCATGTCATGATCTCAATGCTTGAGAGTTTGAGCCCCGTGTCAGGCTCTGTGCTGACAGCTCAGAGCCTGGAGCCTGCCTCAGATTCTGTGTCTCCCTCTCTCTCTGACCCTCCCCTGCTCTCTCTCTCTCTCAAAAATAAATTAACTTTAAAACAAAGAAAAAAAAGAAAAAGAAAACATGGGTTCAGGATGAGAAAAGGGTTAAACAGGCAAAGCACTGGGGACTTTTTAGGGCAGTGACACTATTCTATATGATACTGTAACTGAAGGTATAAATGATACTGTGTATTTGTCAAAACCCATAGGAATTTACAGCAGAAAGAGGGAAACTTAATATATACAATAATAAAAGAACCAGCGCTCCTTGGAGAAATAACTAATTCCGGGACTAGGAAAGGAATATACAAGATAAGCCCAGAGCATCTGTGTCATAAAGTAAGGAAGTGCTACACACACACACATACACACACACACACACACACACACACACACACACACACTGGAGATATGTCAAAAAGACACAGAAGCCAGCTGAAAGAGCTCCCATTTTGAGCAACAAACAAATATTGTAGTTTTGAATTATAACCCAAAGTATAACATATATAGCCATGAGTCCATACTGATATAATTAACTAACTAACTTGCTAGATAAATTCCAAATAATTATATAGATATTCTCTCCTCAAGGAGGTGGAGCATAGCTCCCCACTCCTTATGAGTGAGCTTCATGTAGTGACTTTCTTTCAAAGAGTGAAGTTAGGAAAGGAGATTAAGAAAAAAAAAAGAGTAACTTTATCATGGAGAAATCTTACTAACACTACTTGAGGCAGGTGATTAAGGTCAACATCGATAGTGATGGCACGTTGATAATACGTACTGCTGATATAATGTAATGAAAATGATACTACCTCTGAGGTCTTCCTCCCCAAAAACCCATATGGCCAGTCTGCCCATGATAAATGTATGAGACAAACCCCATGAGAAGGGCATTCTACAAAATGCCTGACCAGCACTCCTCAAAACAGTCAAGGTCATCAAAAACAAGGGAAGTCTAAAAAGCCATCAGAACCAAAAATGGCCCCAAAAGACATGACAACAAATGCCACATGAGATCTTGGATGGGATCCTCAAACATAAAAAAAAGGCATTAGGTAAACACTAAGGGAATCTGAATACAATATGGACTTTAGTTAATAATATTGGTGCATGAAACATGACTACTTACCACACTAATGTAAGATGTGGATAAGAGGGGAAATCAGATTTGGGATAAATTATCTGTATCATCTGTATTATCTTCATAACAGATAGATCTATAAATCTGGAGCTAACCCAGATTAAAATGTTTGCACCACCAGCAACAATGAAAGAAGAAGAGAGGTAACTCGAATAATATATTCCTGGCATGACTTTGACAAGTGCTATAGGAGTTCTGTTCACTTATCTCCCCCAGGGCTTTGGTAATTAATCATGCATAATGAATAGATTTAAAATTAGCCCAAGCATTTTGGTAGCAGCTGGTCCCCTCAGCCCCCCAGAATCCTTAATATACAATTTATTCTGACAGGCTGCTCCTAGACGTGCTAGTAAGGAGACGCAGAAGATCGGCCTGTACTTGGAGAATGGTCTTCTGGATCCCCAGCTAAGGGCCTGTCTGGGGGATGTGGGAACCTGAGCCCTGGTCGCACCCTCCTCTTCCACACTGGTGGGGAGCGTGTGGCCCCCCTGCTAGAGCAACGGAAGTGCGTGCGATGTTGACCAAATTCGAGCAGATGTTCCATGATGGACTCTGCTCTCTACCAGAGGACACGCCGGCCTCCTCCTCCCCCAGGTCATCGGTGCCATTCCAGGCTAAGGGCTGGTGCTGGGGATGGACCATGGACGCCCAACAGGAGAGCATGGCCAGAGGCCAGGGCTGGGGAGGCAGTGGGATGTGAAAATCCAGCTCCAGGTTCGAAGTCGGAAAGGCCCAGCTCAGTCTTTGAGTTGCTCCTTTAGCCAAATTTCCCTGAGAAATTTTTTCTGGGCTTCAGTCTCTCCACCTATAAGAAAGGAATTTAAACTATCAGAAGAGGTGTTATGCTATTTCTAATATCAGAAATTAGAATTTCATTAGAATTAGTAATTAGGTTCTAATACCTTGTAAAGGAGGGAAGTGGGGACATGAAGACTTAGTGGAGGTTCTGTCGGCACCTCCCTGTGCCTCAGTGTCTGTCCCCATGTAGCAGGGACACTAACCATACCCTAAGTCAGCCAGCAATTGTGCTCAGGCAAGGGTGACAGATGACCTGACAGATAGGGACTTAAACACATAAGGGGTTTCTATTTCTCATAAAATGGTGCTCCAAAGGAACTGAATTCTGCCAGGCACTCAAATGAGTGTGGAGGAGGACTCTGAGCTCTGGATGAGAACATGGCAGCCAACATCTAGATTACAGCCCGGAGAGAACCCAAGCACGTTGTAACTGGACTTGTCGCCTTTAGAAATGTGAGCTAATAAACAGTGTTGTTTTAGGCTGCCTGTTTGTTGTAATTTGCAGCACACATGAATTCATGGCTGCATAGTTACCTCTGCTCCAGGGAGACCCAGTGGAATTTGACCGTGGTGGTGACAAAGGTGGCAACAAGCTTGCACCATCCAGGCCACGCAGCCTATTGTTAAAAATAAGTTTATAGCAGCACTAATGACAGTAGCCACATAATGGAAAGAGCACAAATGTCCATCAACTGACGAATGGGTTGAGAAGAGTGGCATATATACACAATGGAATACTACTCAGCGATGAAAAAGAATGAAATCTTGCCATTTGCAACAACATGGATGGAACTAGAGTGTGTTATGCTAAGCAAAATAAGTCAGGCAGAAAAAGACTGAAATCATATGATTTCGCTCATACGTGGAATTGGAGAAACTTGACAGATGAACATAAGGAAAGGGAAGGAAAACTAAGATAAAAACAGAGAGGGAGGCAAACCATAAGAGACTCTTAAATACAGAGAACAAACTGATTGTTGATGGGGGTGGGGGGATGGGTTAAATGGGTGATGGACATTAAGGAGGGCACTTTTCGGGATGATCATTGGGCATCATATGTAAGAGATGAATCACTGGGTTCTACTCCTGAAGCCAAGACTACACTCTATGTTAACTAACTTGAGAATAAAAAGTTACAACAAAAAAAAAGCTGCCCCATCCTGGTGCTGGAGGAGATGGACCCAGAGGTGGGGAACAGTCACTTTCAGAGCAAAGCCCTGGTGTCTCAGGGGCTGAGAGCTTCTGTCCACACCAAGGCAGGCTGCTCATGATGCAGAAAGTCCCCTGGACCCCTGCCTCCCATAGGCAAGATGCCCTGTGTCTTCCTGTTGTCTCCCCCCACCACATTCCCAGGCAGAGGGACGCCTGCTCTTTGTTCTCCTTGGGCAGAAAGCTTGCTGAGGAAATTCACAGAGAGTGCAGTTTGTTATGATTCAGGTGAGGCAAGAGCCATCTTTGAGACTCAACCTCTGAGGGTCTTAGTGCTGAAGGAGAGAGGGTGGTTTCAGAAATTCTTTCCCTAAACTGACTTTTTTGGGATAAAAGGCCTATACTTCTGTTTGTCGCTGTAAGGTGAGGGGGGTTTTGAAGTGGTACAAAAAGAAAAGGGTTTCCTCACTTCCCAATGTACTCATGAGACTCGGATGAAAGTATTTTTCATTGTGAGTAGTGTCCTTTACCCCATGGATGTCACATGAGCCCAGGCTTCATTTTGGACTTCCTTTATGGTCTCTTGAGCCTTTTTGAGTACGTACGGCTGCATGGATTGTCTGCAAGAAGTAAATCAGCCACACCATTGAGGTCAATGGATGCAAGTCAAAATTTGGCAAGGCTGGACCTTTGGGATTTATTGGAAGCCTACTGGGGCATCTTCATTTTTTCCTTCCAGGGGTATTGTAGTTTTAGTGCTTGGATTTAGTTTATGATACTATCTGAATTAAATTTAAATTTTTGATTTGGTGGGAGAGAAGATTATGGATTTTTGTTGTTGCTGTTTTTCCATGTAGATATCTAGGTGTTCCAACAACATTTACACCTTAAGTTGCCTTGGCGCCTCTGTAAAAAAAAAATCAATTGGCCGCATATGTGTACATAAGTCTATTTCTGGACTCCCTATGCTCTTCCACTGACCTGTATTTCTATCTCTTTGGCAAAGTCCATCCTGGCTTGATTATTGAAGCTTTATAGTACATCTTAAAATCAGATGGTGTAAGTCCTCCAATTCTGTTCTTCCTGTTCAAAATTCTTTTGGATACTCTACATGATTTGTATTTTTATATAAATTTTAGAATTGTTTTTGTTGATGTCTACAAAGAACCTAACCCTGTTAGGATTTTGATTATGATTACATTTCATTTCTAGGCCAATTTGGGAGAATTGATATCTTAGCAATAATGGATTTTCTTATCCATGAGCATGGTATAGCTCTCTATTTAGATCTTTAATTTCTCTCAACAAAGTTTTTAGTTTCCAACATACATGTCTTGCACATCTTTTGTTAAATTTATCCCTTAATATTTGGTGCTATTGTAAAGGGTATTATGTTTAAAATTTCTATTTCCAATGGTTTATGCCTAGTATTGAGAAATACTATTAACTTTGTATCTTTATTTTATATCCTGTGATCTTACTAAACTCACTTATTATTACTACTAGCTTGAAAAAATCTTCCTTAGGATTTTTCTCCATAGACAATTGTGTTGCCTGTAAATAAAGGCAGTTTTAATTTCCTCATTCCAAATTCCCTTTTAATTCATTTTCTTGTGCTAATCTGCTGGCTGTGACCTCCAATACAATGTTGAATAAAAGTGGCAAAAGAAGATATTATTGCCTACTTCCTGATGTTAGGAGAAAAGCATTTGACTTTTACCACTGAGTTTGAAGTTAGCTGTAGGTCTTTCATAAATAAGATTAAGGAAGCTCCTGTCTATCCTTACTTGTTCAGAGGTTTTGTCATGAATTAGTATTAAATTTTGTCAAATGCACTTTTGCATATACTGATATAATCATTTGCCTTTCTTTCTTTTTTTTCTGTTGATATGGTGAATTACATTGATTTTGCATCCCTGTTATAAACTCCGTTAAGTCATGGCATGTTATTTTTATATATTGCTGCATTCAATTTGCTAATATTTTGTTAAGGATGTTAAAGTTTATGTTTATGAGGAATTTTAATTTGTAGTTTTATTTCTTTGTTGTACATATGCCTGGTTTTAGTATAAAGATGATGGCCTCATAAAATTAGTTGGAAAGTGTTCCCTTATCATCTATTTTTTGGATGGAGATGAGTTTTTGTACAGTTGATGTTATTTTTTTCCCTAAATGTTTGGTAGTATTAATCTTGGAAGTCATTTGAGCCTGGAGTTTTCTTAGTGGGAAGATTGTTTTAACTTAAAATTCAATTTTAAATAGGCTTAGGACTTTAAGTTGTCTATTCTTTTCTGAGTGAGCTTTATTAGTGTGTCTTTAAAAAAATCGGTCCATTTCATAGACGTTGTTGAATGCATTGCAGTTAAGCTGTTCATACTATCCCCTTGATATCCTGTTTATCTGTAGCATCTAAGGTGATACATGATTTCACATTCCTCATCTTGGCAATTTGTGTCTTCTCTTACTTTTACCTCATTAGATTGGCTAGTTGTCGATTTTATTGATCTTTTCAAAGAACCAACTTCTTGTTTCACTGCTTTTTCTCCATTATTTTTCTGTTGTTTTGTTTTTTTGTTGTTGTTGTTGCTTTCACCTTGTTTATTTCCTTTCTTTTGACAATCAAGTTCCTTTGCTCTCTGTGGTGTCATGTATATGATTCAGTTTTCTGTTTAAGTTGAGAGATAAAATCTGGTGCTGTTATTCCATTGCAACTAGAAGTGTTGTCTCTATCATTTTCTGAACAAGGCAGTCGGGATCCAGAGGGAGGAAGAGTCTTGTCCAAATTCATCAGTGTATCAGTGCCAAGTGCCAGTCTATGGTCCACATTGCTGAGCCCAGGGTCCTGGCTCACTATGCCAATCCTGCCACCAGCTGAGCAGTCCCCCAAATACCCTCAGTCTATCCCTGTAATAACGTCTGGATAAAACCATATTGTAAATTTGGGGAAACCACAAGCTGTTAAAATTCTGTTCCTAAGTTTTAACAGAGCCGAATTATTTACACTTTTCCACTGGGAAACAATGGAATTGGTTAACTGTCATAGTAAAAGTATTGTCTCTCCCACGGCATCCTTCCACATGGCCCTAAGCCACTAACAATCTGAATTTCCCAAACAATCATCTTTATGAAGCTGTTCTTCCCTACTCATAGGAACTTGATTTGTTCCTTTTTTACCTCTTCGTATTCCAGAAAATAAATAAGTACAAGTGAGATAAAATATGGGTACCTCTTTGAAGCATGCAAAAGGAAGGAATCCTTTTTCAGTGTCTTTGAGAAATGTTGGAAGCTCAAGCCAGGAAGTCCAGGTAGCTAAAACTGACTGCAGGATATAAAAGGTGCCATTGAAGTTCAAGACCAAGCAAGAGCTCAGTCTTAGAATGCCCAGGTGCTTGGTGATTCATGTCATTCCTCCACCTCAGATTGTTCAAGATTTGCCCAGTTGATGCATTTCTCTATAGTTTGAGCTATCTGCTTCCAACACCAGGGAAAATGGGACTTGGGGGTCTGGATGGGGAATTTGCATGTTGGAATGCGGGTGCCTCAGTATTCCACTGAAAGTGGGAGGGGGGTTGGCAAAGGTAAAAGGCAGCCAGAAAGTTCCTCTTTGCCCCATTGCCCTTATCTACAGCTCCCTGACCACATAGGCCTCCAGTGGCAGATGTAACCCGTTGACAAGGGGCCTCAGAGGCAGCCCAAGGGATGCACTCCCCTGCTGAAGTTCCAGAACCATCATTAGTACAGAAAGAGCCTTTGCATGAGTTAGAAAAAAGGCATCGCCTATAGGCAGATGAATGGCAAATGTCTCAGCTTCCTCTGAACTGAGAGCCCCTGGGCCAGGAGACACATTTCCACAAGCCGACTTCCGGCTGGAGTCCAGCCCCACCTGGACCCCATTGGCAAGACCTCTGTGGCCAGGGTGCAACTTACACTATCTTAACTGTCAGCCCCGAGAAGTGCTCCCTGGCTGGTCCCACCTGTCCATCAAACAAAACATTTGCACTCTGCTCAGCCCTGCCCACCAGGATCTGAGCAGTAGGGTGGGCCCTGTGAGGGATCCTTGTTGCCTCATCCATTCCTCCCCTAGTGAGACGAGTCTAGTCTGCTCTCCTCCTTTCTCTCACCTCACCATGCCCCATGTCTGGTGAGAACTTGATGTTCCATTCAATTGTGTCTAGTCATTCAACGGAGCATTTCACATAAGAGGAAATGCAGTAATAGTCGATGGCAATAAATGACATACACATTAAAACAATAATGAGAGATTATTTTCACCCATAATGTAATCCAGAATGTAAGAGAAGGAAATATCAAGTGTTAGCATGGATGTGAGGAAAGAGGCATGTTTGTACATTGTCATGGAAGTGAAATGGATGCTGGGTTTTAGAGGGTAGTGCGATCATGTGTATCTATCAAAACTCCAGGACTAACATTTCCATTTCTAGAAAACTGTTTCTAATGTTTCACACACCTTCAAAGGTATATGTAACAAAGATGTCCATTGCTTCATTGCTTATCTTAGTGAGGAGTCGGAAACAACCCAAATGTTTATCAACAGGGGTTGGTTAAATAAAATATGTCACATCTGTCCCAAGGCATATTGTGTGGCATTAACAAATGGACTGGGAACAGCATGGAAAAGCCCCCAAGACACAGGGTTAAGTGAGGAGAGTAAGTTGGGTAATAGTGCATCTAACAGATCCTATTTATACAAGAAAAAGGTAGGGTATTTATGCGTGTGTGTGTGTGTGTGTGTGTGTGTGTGTGTGTGTAAATGTGCAGACAATCGAAGGATGCACACAGAGCCTGGAGGGGAGGAGTGGGAATGAAGGGGCAGGTGGAAAGAACATGGTTAAACAGCTGATGGTGAAGCAGGCCCACAAGGCACCGAGACCACTGATCTGCAATCTGATAAAAATGACAAAAAAATCCAGAGTCACTTCTCAAACACAACTTCCAAAAATTTCAAAAAAAGAATTAAATGCAAAATCTGAGTCATAGAAAAGTTGCCAAAATTAAATGTTTATCACTTCCTTAGAGGAGTGAGTTGTCTTTTTTTTTTTTTTTTCCCCTAAGTGCTGAGGTTCTGGAAGAAATCACAAAGGAAAAGGTTGACAAATTCCACTAACTTCTGTACAAAGCGCCCTGTGCAAACACAGGAGAAACCAATGGGCTGGACAAGAGGGATCCTTGCCGTGCAAAGTGTGCAGGAAAGGAATAAAGCTCCTCAAATCAAGGCACAAATAGCCAAGCTGACAAACAGATAAATCAGAACCTATCTGCATTTGAAAATAAGTCACCGCTGGGGCGCCTGGGGGGTTCAGGCGGTTAAGAGGCCGACTTCGGTTCAGGTCATGATCTTGGGGAGTTCGAGTCCTGTGTCGGGCTCTGTGCTGACAGCTCAGAGGCTGGAGCTGCTCCGGAGTCTGTGTCTCCCTCTCTCTGCCCCTCCCCTGCTTTTGCTTTGTCTCTCTTTGTCTCTCAAAAATAAAATAAAAAGCATTAAAAATATTTTTTTTTAAAAAGTCACCACCACACAGTGTGAGAACAGGGCAGAGTCCCTTGTGGCTGGTTGGGGTCCAGGGGTGGGATGGGCACGTCAAGATGCAGACACCGACAAGGCAGGAGCCACTGAGCGCATCTGACTGTGGAGACTGGTTTGCTGGGCTTGGGCTGAAGACAGGGGATGGGCCAGGAGACCGTTGCCCAGGTCTGAATCCGAAAGCAGGTGGCAGCGTGGGACCCAGGAGGAATCTGTTACACAGGACAAGGGTGGGGTGGAGCTGCACGGCCGCGTGTGTGAGTGCACGGGGGCAGCCGTGAGCCTGCACCCCCGCCCCCGCCCCCCGCCATCAAAAGTGAACACAGTGGCAGTTCACTCAAGCGTCTATTCCGGGCTTGAGCCAGGCGGGGAAGTGGGGGATCCCAGAGGACTCAGCCGTGGTGGTTTACCTCAAAGGAACAAGGGAGTCAGAGGAGGCTTCTTGGAGGAGGTGTCTTTTCCAAGTAGGTGGCAGGTAAAGTAAGTGTGCCCCCCCTTTCTGCAGGGCTCCGTCGGGCCCCAGGAACTTGGTGCGTGTAGGTGTTCTGCTGAGCCAGGCCTCTGTTGGCGGATAAACCAGCTGCAGCAGGGAAGGGGCCATGTCAGCTCCTCCGGCCACGCAGGAAAGCAGGGCAGAGGCATCAGGCGCTGGCCAGAGCCGACGCTGAAGTCACAGGGGCATGGGGGAGGAGGGCAGAGATGAGTTCCTCTGTGGGGCAGGGTTAGCGATAACACCTCGGAGCAGGGGGGCCCCAGGCTGGACCACCTCCCCCAGACAACGCCATCCAGGCTTTGCAGGATGCTTCCTTCGTGTGCCAGAGAAACTTCTGCCAGATTGCTGAGAAGGAGCAGCAGATAAAAATACAACCCTGGTCCCTTGAGCCACACCTCCTGGCTGTTTTGCAAATAGCCTGCTCTGGAAACAGCCGACTTAGAGATTCCTCTCTCAAGTCGAAACTTGACGTGGTGCAGTCAAGGCTCGGTCTGCCCTCTGGCGGTCGATTCTGTGCAAAGACCACCCCCCCCCCCCCCCCCCCCCCGCCAGCTGCCTGCCTTTTGAACACTAGGGGTTTGGCAGAGAATCCACAGCGAGCATCTGCAAAAGAAGCACATGTTCTTTCTCATCTTCTGGACTTCTGGATTCTATGTCTAACAAAGAAATGTATTCCATCCCTTACTCCTGATTCAGGTTGTGGTTCCTATAACATTTACTGACTTCCCCGCAGCAAAACAAGAAGAGTTTCTCCTAAAGATGGACTCTTTAGACAGAAAAGTGGTTTTGTCGTTAAAACAGGGAGACGAGAAAAGGCTTAGAACAGCAGAGAAACTCGAAGCTGATATGTGTTTGTCATTTTGTTCTTTTCCTGGATCGTAGGAGTCCCTGGAGGCACCTAACCAGAATGCCCAGCATGGCAGCGGAGCACAGGGTTAAGAGAACTAGACTCCCTGGGCTCAAATCCATGCTCTGCCTCTTACTAGCTGTGTGATCTTAGGCAAATTCTTTAAATGCTGCATGCCTCAGTTTCCTCATCTGTAAAACAAGGATGACAGTAGAAGCCGTCTTGTAGACGTATGAGGGTCCAGTGAACGTACATGCATAAAATACTTTGAGTAACGCCGGGTCCGTGGTAGGAGCCACAGCATGTTTGGGATCCCTGTGGTTACTGTCTCAGGGTGCAAGATCTCCGCCATCCCAGCCACTTGCAATATGGACAGGAAATGTAGCAAATATTGGTCGTTTTTAGCTATTTAGTATCCCCAGCCCTACCTACTGGGGGCTAGACCCCTTCTGCACTGTGAAGATAGGACGGAGCAGGCGTCATTGTGCAGAGGGACCATTGCCATGTGACCCATGCAGGGAAGGGACACACAGATGCAGGGACAGCCGGCAGCAGTGACAGAACCGGAGTCTCCCAGCAGGGCTGGTGGGTGGCAGTTCAAGGCAACCAGGCTGGGGTGGCCCGGCTGGGTCCTGAGCTGTCAGCCTCCGTAATTTCTTGTTGCTGGTTTTGCCCAGGTCTTCGCTGCCTTCTTCTGAATGGTCTAGGCTGCCCAGCAGCGCCATGTACACTTCGTTCTGTCATTTCTCCCTGAGAATTCTGACTGGCCTCAGGGCACTGGAGCTCAGAGAGAGGGCAAGCGGCTTGCTCAAAATCGCACAGCAATTCCATGGCCGGCAGAGCTGGATGCCACCTGCTGAGGTCACCAGCCCCCGACCTCCACCAGGGGTGAAGGTGAACTGGAGCCTTCCCAATTCTGCCACAAGCAACCTCAAGGACACAGGTGGCTTGTTAGAAGCCACAGCATGTTTGAAAGAATAGTGACAAACGCACTGCTGTGGACATAGCAAAACCACAAACTGATACATATTAAGGCATCGAGTTTCTTCAAGGGCTACAAACTCCCCCTCAGCTTCAGATCCTTCCGCGAACATACAACATTGGCTGTTTATGGCTCAAGGGCTCCCCCCAGTGGCTGTCTTGCTGCTGGCCGAGGCCTTGGAGGCCTTGACCTGGGACTTCCTGGACAGGAGGCCTTGACCTTAACAAGGGGAGGGGTGGGGGTGGGACTGTATGTACCATGATCTCTTACTCCCATGCAAGGTCAGGCAAGGTCAGGGCCCTGGGGCAGATATAAGCAGCGTTTCCAATGGTGAAATTTCAACGTATCCCCTGACAGGATCCTCCCTGAGATGCCCCCTGGACGGCCCTCCCCGCCCAGCCCACCCCAGCCATACGTCTGCTAAATGCCCATCTCCTGTTACTTGGTGGATCCCAAGCAGAGGCCATGCGTGTCCTGAGTGTGGTGACACAGACGAGACTCATCTCCGTATGGGCTCCCCAGGTAGTCTACACACTGCTGAAATGTAGGAGGTGCACATGGGTGTGCCCACGCATGAACACGCACATGTGAGTGCACACCTGCACATGCTCTCACACACACTCACGTGTGCACATGTTCACACACGTGCTCTCACATGCATACTCTGCCTGCTTTATGTGCAAGACTCACGAAGGCCCCTGAGCCTCAGTTTCCCCCTCTGTAAAAAGAGGTTTGCAATGGTATCACCCGGTGCTGTGCTCACTGCAGGTGCAGAGGAAGATTGGCAGATGGGCGGCCCGTTCTGTCCTGGGAGATGAGACCCAGGCGGGGGCAAGAAGGGGCTGGGGGACCAAGTCAGGTGACATTTGACTCAGCAAGCCCGCAAACCTCTAAACGTGTGATGAAAAAGACAGTAGCCTCCATTTCACGGAGGTTACAGTTCTGCAGGAAAGACAAATACACAGACTATTACCGGTCAGCATGTCTCCTGGCGGGAGAAGAAGTTCTAGGTGCTCTGGGGCAGAGGGAGGTTCACCAAAGCTAGGAGGCAAGAGAGACAAAGAGAGGGAGCCAAAGAAAAATGAGCCTGAGAGCCCGGGAGAGTTTAGAAGTGTTAGAAAGAGAAAGGGAAAGAGAGAAAAAGGGATCAGATACAGATATCAAATCTATCATCTATCTATCTATCTATCTATCTATCTATCATCTATCTATCCATTCTTCCATCTATCTATTTGTCTGTCCATCCATCCATCCACCTACCTACCCATCATCAATCATCTATCAGTCATATCCATCTATCATCTATCTATCTATCTATCTACCTATCTATCATCTATCTATCTATCTACCCATCTATCATCTATCTATCTATCTACCTATCTATCCTCTATCCATTCTTCCATCTATTTATTTATTCATCTGTACATCCACTCATCCATCCACCTACCTACCTATCATCTATCATCTATTAGTCGTATCTGTCTATCTATCTATCTATCTATCTATCTATCATCTATCTATCTATCATCTATCTACCTACCTATCTATCTATCTATCTATCTATCTATCTATCTATCTATCTATCCATTCTTCCATCTATTCATCTGTCCATCCATCCACCCATCCACCTACCTACCTATCATCTATTATCTATCAGTCATATTTATCTATCTATCTATCTATCATCTATCTATCAACTATCTATCTGTATATCTACCTATCTGTCTACCTATCTACTTATCTATCTATCCTCCTATCTATTTATTTATCTATCCTTCTATCTGTCTATCTATCTATCTATGAATGTGTGTGTATATTTGGACTGACAGGCTGGGCACTCCACTTAGAGGGACCAGAGAAGACCAATGACAGCCAAAGCTTTTCAGGAAACTTCAGGAAATGTGAACTCATTGAAGGATAAAGTTCAAGGAGAATGGAGTGGCCGAGGTGGGGTTGGAGGGCCAGGAAGGTAGACTTGCGTGGACAGGGGCACTGGGAAACGACGGAAGCCATGATTGGGGGTGGCCATGGAGAGAGGAGCGCATGGAGGGACTTGAGAATGTCTCAGGGCATGGAACCTACAGGACCGGGGGGGCTTGGGAGAGGACCCGGGAGGGCTTCTGCATCGGGAGGCTCTGCTTCTGGAGGGGCGTCCAGAGTGGGAATACAGGAAGAGAAGACAGATTGCAGGGAAAGGCTGGAGAGGCAGGCCTGTTTGGACATGGGATTAGGATGCCTGTGGACAACTCAGGGGTGGACAGATACCCACATCTAGAGCCAAGAGAAGAGGAAAATGAGAACAGGTGCTAACTGGGGCCCCAGGCCTAGGAGGGATTGCTTGTCAGGTAAAAAAGGCCTGAACTGGTGTGTCTTCAAGAGCAAGAAGGAAAGGGATCAGGCAAAGTTGAAACCTTCTGCTAAAGGTTCAAGTTCCAGAGGAGCTGGAGGACATCCAGAGCCCCTTTGAAGGAGATCCTCTCTGTCCCCTTCCACTAAAACTGGAAAGGAGGAAAGACAGCCAGAAAAATGTCTGCATCTGGGTTTCTACTTGCAACAGCCACCATAGAGGTGATGATCAGTAAAGTCCTGGAGGAGCTTGGCAGACATTGGGCACTTTGGCGACCAGTGTCCTAGGCCCTTCCAAGTTGGGGCTGGTCCCTTTCTGGACTGTGGAAATAGATGGGGGCAGCCCGCCCCTCCCCCTTCCCTTGGAGATGGGCTGCAGCTATCTGACCTCAGCTCTGAGGCCAGTTGTTTAGCCTTTTTGAGCTGCTGTAAAATAGGTAATGACAGAACGTACCCTTTATTATGACTGTAGTGAAGATCAACTATGACCAGGCAGGAAAGTACCCCACCCAGAGTCGGATCTTCCCAGAAATTGACAATGATTGCTGCGATGTCCAGGCACCTTCTGAGTGCCCAGATTTGCTTGTGTGGGGACTGTATTGTTCAGATGTCCTCTGACACATCCAGAGAAATGGGGACTGAGAAACAGTATCCAGTGACCAATGTTCTGGGGCACCTGGACAGAACTCACTGCTTATGGACATTTTGATGCAGGCTCCCATTGGGGGAAGTAGCCAGACCCAAGAGAAGCAAGGAAGTTGCTTTGTCCTTCAAACAGTAATCTGTATTTTATTGTCAGAATTATATGCAGTCATTATGAAATTTTAAAAAAAAATTTTAATGTTTTATTTATTTCTGAAAGAGACAGACAGCATGAGTAGGGGAGGGTCAGAGAGAGAGGGAGACACAGAATCCGAAATGGGCTCCAGCCTCTGAGCTGTCAGCACAGAGCCCGACGTGGGGCTCAAACCCACGAACTGCGGGATCATGACCTGAGCTGAAGTCGACGCTTAACCGACTGAGCCACCCAGGTGCCCCTACAAAATCTTAAAGAAGGTAAAAATGGCCCCAAATCCTGATTCCGGGAAATAACCGTCGCTAACTATGGTAGGCAGAATATAGAGCCACCAAAGACGTCCTCATCCTGATCCCCGGCACTTGTGAATATGTTACTTTACCTGCATGTGGATTGCTTTATGGCCTCTGCAATGGGGAGATTATTCTGGACTCTCCGGGGAGCAGGGCCTTCCGGTGTAATCGGGTGGGTCCTCCAAAGTGGAGAGAGCTTTCCCTGCCAGATCAGAGAGATGAGACAAACACAGTTCTGTTCTCTTTTTACAAAAGTTATGTGGATGCGGGTCTTCTTTGTCTTCTCTATCTATGGCTTCTCTAAGTCCCCTTGATCCCCTTGCTCGTTTCTATGGGTTTTGTGAGATTTCCTCGAGTGTGCCCCTATGACCCTAGCTGTTGGTGCTACTATTGTGCCCAGCGTGTATCAGAGGAGTGACTGGTGGACACCTGAGGTCCGCGGCCTCAGGGAACATGCCTTGTGTTTCACCAGCTTTCTTGAGGAGCAGCCTGCTTCTCTCTGCTTTCAAAGTTTGGAAAGTGGGCTTGGTCCCAAGTTCATCTCCAAGGCCCCAGAGTCCCCGTGGTGTGACTCCGTGATCTCCACCCCCTTCCACCTCTCTTTCACCTCTTCCAGGTCATAGACAAGAAGAAGGACATGTCAGTGCACTTTCTCCTGTCCTTTCAGGTCCTGGGTCCCTAACACAGCCAAAGAAATAGCAATCTTAGTGACTTAAAGGAAATACCACTGTATCATATCTCATGGTCTTATGAATCAGACCTTGGGTACAGGATTGGCTGGGGGCATCTTCTGTTCCAGGGGGCATTAGCTGGGGTCACTTAGTGACATTCACTTGGTGGTCTTGGAGGGTCTAAGATGGCTTCTCGTGCTTGGTAGCTTGGTGGGGACAAGGAGGCTGGGCTCCCTGGGGCCCTCTTTCTGTCCATATGTCCTTCCAGCAGGTAGATTTCTCACACAGTGGTTCAGGGCTCTAAGATACAGGAAGCAGTGCTGGAAACACTCTTTGAAAGTCTCTGACGCTGACAGAGTTTCACTTCCAGCATCCCAGAGCTAAGGGAGAGAGGGAGACCCACTTTTCAATGAGAGTGGTGTCCAAGACTTTGAGGCCACCTTCAGTCCATCCCATTGCCTGCTCTGTGAGAGAGGTTGACAAGCTATTCTCCTTAAAGAATTGGAGAGTAAATATCTTAGGCTTGGCAAGCTGTATAGTCGCTGTCACGCCTACTCAAATCTGCTGCTGTAATGTGAAAACAGCCACAGGCAATATGTAAGTGAATGAGCGTGGCTGCGTTCCAGTGAAACTTTCCTCATAAAAATGGGCATCAGTCTGCCAACCCCTGTTCTCTGGAAACAAAGTGGGTCTCTGTGGGGACCTTTCTCGTTTCTCCTGTCACCTCTACATCTTCTTCCATCAACAGATCATTTGATTGACCTTCAAAGACCAGGATTCTTTCACTTCCGGACTTCAGGTCTTACCTTTGGCCAGAGGGGTATGCGTGGGCCCCCATTTCCTTCCTTGCTTTCATCCACATTTCATGGGATTTGGCGGGTGTGCTTCCTTTTGGGGTGTTTCCCCTCCCCGCCCTGTGTGCCCTCTGGAAAGTTTCAGGGTAGGAGCCCTGCCCTCTCTTAGGCCAATGGGTAGGCGGGTAGGCATGAGACCAAGCTGGGCCAACTGTACTGTCTTTCAGGACTCTAAATCTGGGCACAGAGGTGTAAGGATGGAAATCTTGTCAATGGTGGGAATTTATTTATCCCAGTGATCAAACCTCAACAAAACTCTTGAGTATTTCTCATTGCCTATAACAGAAATGATGGATACTCTATAGGGTTCCCACATCCACGCCTTCCTGAGAACACACTCAGACTACATTTTCCAGGATGTCCTATGCCTAAGTCGGGCTAGTGGGATGTGAATGGAAGTGATATGTCCCATTTCCAAAATGGCCCGTTAGAAACCTCGCATTCATGGTCCTCACCTGTTTCGTCATCTAATGGCTGAATGGAGATGTTACCAAGGACTTAGGGCAGGGAGAAGCCACAGGATGGAAGGAACCTGGTCCCTGAATGACTGTGTAGAGCAAACAGCCTCACAACTACCACCACTGCCAGTACCACCACCACCAACAACAACAACCTGATTAGGCTGTGACACGCTGAACTGTGTAGAGCCACTGAAATGTTGAGCTGTTTATTACAATAATTAGTCTGTCTTCATTAGTTCTGGTTGTGTTCATTTCTGAGCCCCGAGCTGTTCCATAGATTCCTTCTAATGATATTTTCTCATACTCAAGATTTTCTACCCATAGCCATATTCTGTCCTTTGCAATCAAAGAAACTTGATGATATGAGCTGCAAGTGAACATAGAGACCATTTCCAAAAACTAAGGCCCAGAGAGGGAAAGTAAACAGCTCTAAATCACGCAGATGTAAATGGCAGATCTGAGCCTGGAACCCAGGCCTCCTCACTCAGCCCCCTTCCCACTGCCCTGGGATATATCTCGCCCAGAGCATAAATCTGGATTCCTATAATGGCAGTGAAATGCACGGAGTCACCTCCAGGCATCGATTTTGCCCATAGGACCCCGCGGTTTCACTGGGGGCTCAGAGTGAGGATCGATGGGGGTCCGGGTCCTTGGCTGTAAATCACAGCAAAGAGAGTAAAGCAGACCTGTTTTCTGGCAGTAAATTCAGCTCCAGCTAGCAGCCTCGTTTTCTTCTTCTTTCATGGTTCTACCTTGTAGATCAGACAGCGTTTAAGAGAGAGAGAGATGGACGGACAGAGAAACCATTCCTCACCTTGTTTATTTTCTTTCAGTACTTTAAAAAACAACTTTTAACTTGAAAATAGTTTTAGATTCACAGAAACAGTTGCAAAGGTAGTACAGAAAGGTTCCATATACCTTCCTCCCAGCTTCTCTTAACATTCACAACGTATACCAGAGGACGCGGATTGAAATTAAGAACTTAACACTGGTAGTATTAACTAGAGACTTCATTTGAATTTCCCCAATATTTCCACTAATGTTCTTTGTTCCTTTCAAGATCCAGTCCCAGGGCGAGACTGTTGACCTGTTACACTTTATCAGTCTTCCCTTGTTCTTTATGACCTTGGTAGCTTTGAGGAATGCTGGTCAAGTGTTTTACAGAGCATGCCTCCATTTGGAGGTGTCTGTTGTTTCCGCATGATTACAGTGTGGTTATGGATTTGGGAGAAGGCGACGCAAAGGTGAGCGCCCTTCACTTTGTATCCTACTGAGCGTGCATGAAGTCAACACGATATATTTTAGTGAAAATTTATCCTGATCTCTTGGGTCAGGTGGCACTTACCATACCCCACCACTGCACTGGCTGCCGTTTTCCCCTTCGCAGGCTCTGTTTCTCATAGCCGAGTCAGAGGTCCAGCCCACACTCCAGGAGAGAGGAATTCCCCTCGACCCATCTGAGACGTGCCCTGGGGCTGGGATGACCCCTCTCACACCAGGGGCTCTTCACTCCAGCTGCCCTATCCATCATGCACCTGTTCAGTTGCCTACCTGCTGCTCAGAGGACTGTCAAGAAGGGAGAGAGCCTGGCTGAGCCTATTGTCTTGAGGCTGGTAGAGGCTGCCAGGCTGGAGGGCAGGTGGGTCACCAAGGACATTTGGAGATGATGAGGCCACTCTTCATCCAATTCATGCTTCCCCCGTGCCTGCAGGAGAGGGAGGGGCCCCGGCTTCCCATTCTGGGTAACTCGGGGCTTCAGAGAACACAGACATGGAGCGCTGGCCTTTTGGGGTTGGGGGTTTGTACTCCTCAGTCCTGCAAGGCTCTGAGTGGCAAAGCACATACTCAAAGAGAAATAGCCAGCTGGGAAAGAGAAAGCTGCTTTAATTGTCCCTGGGAAAGTATCAGATGCCCAGAACCATCAATGCAAAGCTTTGGTAAAAAACAACCCCATTGGAGAGGGGCACCCCGGTGGCTCAGTCGGTTAAGCCTCAGACTCTTGATTTCTGCTTGGGTCATGAGATCATGGTTTGTGAGTTGAGGCCCCACATTGGGCTTTGCACTGATGGTGTGTAGCCTGCTTGGGACTCTCTCTCTCCTCTCTGACCCTCCCCCTGGCCCCTCTCTCTCTCTCTCTCCCTCTCTCTCTTTCTCTTTCAAAAATAAATGAATATTTAAAAAGAACTCCATGGAGAGAAAAACTTTGGCTCAAGGGCAACTTGTATTTTTGGGATTCATATTCTCAGGTGTGCCGGGGAGGAGGGAGAAGGGGAGGAAGGGAAGGAAGAGGGGAGAGAGAGAGAGAGAGAGAGTCTGTGTCTGTCAAGCAGAATGCCAGCACACAAACCTCCATCAGCCTCTCGCCACCCAGTCGCGGGTGGACAGAGCCAGGCCTGCTTCTAGAACGGGAATTCTCAACGTGGTTTGCACATTTCGCTCTCCTGGGGAGCGTTCAAAAATACCCATTTCCCAGGCCCTGCCCCTGAAAGACTATAATTTAATTTATCTGAGTGGGGCCGGGTAATTCTCACGTTGCACTGAGGCTGTGATGCATCGCGCTAAAACCTCGCTCCTGGGACGCGGTCTCCCGACCCGCATCCTGCATCAGCCGGGAGCACCGTCCTTGGCTCGGCCCCCGGAGCAGCCAAGGTGGACCCTGCACACTCATGAGACCCCAGGGCAGTTTGAGAAGCTCTGGATGTGCAGCTCAGGGTGTGCGTGGGAACGGGGGTGGGGGAGAGGGGGTCTGCTGATCCTCAACGGAGAAAACTCCTGAGGAAAGATGGTACCTGGGAGTCCAGCGGAAAGTGTTTAGACTCCCCCCCCCCAGCTCCCTCTCAGCAAGCCCACCTCCCTTGAGGAGCAGGTGTAAGGAGGGAGTCTGCCTGGAGTCCCTCTGGCATTCCTCCCTCGCTGGGTGGGGTGCCTGAGCTAGCTGGGGGGCAGGGCACAAGGTACAAGTGTTAAAAGGGGAGAAAGGGTTGCCCCCCACACACAGCCCTGACCACTTTGCTCTGGCAGTGCGCCTGTGGCCGGGCCTTTCATAAATGTCCTCCAGCCTCAGCTTTCTTCTCTGGAAAATGGGGGTAACGACTATCTAGCAGACAGCTCATCGTGGATGAGATGGTGCAGGTAAAGTGCTGAGTGTATGACCAGCGCTGGTGACACACGGCCGCCTTCCCTGCCCAGATGCAAATGGGCTGCCTGTGCCTCGTGAACAGGAGGCTCAGAGCCTCCTCTTGGGGGAGGAAGACTTAGCCTTGCCTGCGAGGTTCCCAACCGTGTGAACTCAGCACAGCCTGCGCGAGAGCAAGAGGGTGGAGTGACCATCTCTGAGCCTCATGTGTTCTTTTCACCAACTTCTCTACTTTGGGCTCATTTGGCACAGGAACCCCTGAAAGACTCACAGGAGTAAACGCGTGAGTGTCTGCTGTACACCGGTCCCTTTGTACCCACAATTTCTTTTTTTATGTTTTTTTTTTTTAAGAGAGAGAGAGAGAGAGGCAGCGTGAGCTGAGGAGGGGCAGAGAGAGAGGGAGACACAGAATCCGAAACAAGCTCCAGGCTCCGAGCTGTCAGCACAGAGCCCGACATGGGGCTCAAACCCACGAACCGCGAGATCATGACCTGCGCTGAGGTTGGATGCACAGCCGACTGAGCCACCCAGGCGCCCCTGTACCCATGGTTTCATTTCCTCTTGCCCACAGGCTCTGTGTGGAGAAGCTGCAGATCAGAGAGGACAGGGGTCCTGGCCAAAAGCACCCAGTGATGAAGGCCAGCCCCTAAGCGGCGGTTGGATTGTACCCTGGTTCCCGGCGACTCCAAACCCCACTCCCCAGCCCTCCTCGCTGTTTTCTCCTCTCCTTTTCCCTCTTGCTTTGTTCTTTGTTTTGCTCAGACAAAACTGAATTTGTTTCTGCTGAAAGTGAAAAATCCTGGGACAGGCAGATACAATTCCATCAGGATCTGCACCTCAACGCGGCTGCCGGGAATAAACACACCCGTGACCCGTGGAGCCACATCCCACAGCGGTCCCAACGTGCTTGCATCGTCTGTGTGCGCTACTCCCGTGTGCACAGGCACAGCAGCTCAGCCGTGCCAGAGCTCTAGGCCTGAGCTTTATCTGGTGGGGGCACGCGCACCGGGGACCCCAAGATCCAGGCGGTGAACACCTATGCCTGGCGCATCCGGTTTTCGTTAGGAGATGTTCAGGGTTGACAAACAAACCCTCCTACCTCCAAACGCCCAGGTCCCACCAAGATGGGCTACCAGGTGGGTCTCTGTTTCCATTAATGCTCCAATGGCGGCCACGGTAAGGTCCGCATGTCCACCTCGCCGCAGGTCTGATCCTCTGCCCAGTCCTGAAGCCTGGCCCGTGTGGGAGCCACCATCATCACTTGGGGAGCGGGACGTGGACGGGCAGCGCCTGACTCTGGACCCCTCCAGCCTGTCCCAGGAGAGCCTGTGTTGGCTTCCTCTCAAGAGGATCCCCTCATTCCGGCTGTCAGGGGTCGCTGTGGGGACCCAGCAGCGCGGTGGAGGTGGGCGTGGGCTCCTGCTGGCCGCCGGGCACACTCAGGCCTAGGTGGTTTCCTGTGGTGCAAGGAAGGCCCCTGCGTAACCCCGGGGACCCGTGGGAAAGCCTGGAGGCCCAGAGCTTCCTAGTCAGACAGTCTGTTGCATCCCCAGGGCTGCAGAAACTGGGCTGCAGGTAACCAGAAACTGGGCGGCCTGAAACGACAGAAATGTATTCCTCGCTGCTCTGGAGGCTGGAAGCCCAAAACCCAGGTGCCATGGCAAGACTGCTCATTGAAGACAGTCCCTCCTGTGTCTCTCCAGCTTCCGGGGGCCGCTGGCCCTTCTTGGCATGTAAAGGCATCGCTCCAGTTTCTGCCTCCACCTTCCCTGCGTGTGTGCGTGTGTGCGTGTGCATGTGTGCATGCGTGTGTGTGTGTGTGTGTGTGTGTCCCTGTGTCCCAACTGCCCCCTCTTTGCTTTTATCAAGACCCTGGGCGCTGGGTTAGGAACCATCCGTGTCCGGAATGACCTCATCTTAACGGATGACTCCACACAAGGTCACATTCACAGGTACGGAGGTTAGGACCTGATCAGATGCTTTAGGGGGAATACAGTGCAACCCACCATATGCTGCTCTGTCCCCCAACTCCCCAGGGTCCTCTGGAAGCTTCCAGCATCAGCTTCTCCCTGGACCGAAGGGCAGTTTTCTCTCTCTCCAGATTCCTCTGCCTGTGGCCTCCCATCGCTGGGCCACCCTTTCTGGCCTCCATCAGAGCCCCCTTGAGCTGGGTCAGCTGAGTCGGCAGAAAGAGGAGGGTTGATCGGGGAAGAGACACAGCAGTCAGTCATCATATTGGTCCCTGGAACCATCCCTGTGTTCATATCCAGGACATCTCACAGGGAGATGGAGGTCATTGACTCCATTGTACAGACGGAGAAACTGAGGCTCCTAGAGGGCAAACAACTTGCCTAGTGTCACAATGCTGGGGCCTTGAACCCAGGTCTTCCGATGCCGAGTTCAGGATTATGGTGATTAGTTGCCTCTGTGACAGGGTGGGGGAGGGCCCCGCCCCGTGTTGGGGCCAGGCCTAAGACAAAGGGCCAGAGCAGGGCAGGCTAGCCCTGATGTGCCAGAGACGGTGAACCTGCACCTCTGCCCCCATCCCCCACCCCCCACGCCCTGGTGGAAGACACATGGGGAAAATGTCATGGGAATTATCTCTTTAGGGACATAAATATTTCCCTCGTGATGGTCCGGCACCCTGCCTTTCATCTTGTTATGGTAATCTTTTTCCATTTTTTAGCGTCTGCTGTTCGGAATGTTTCATACCTTGAACGGAGGATGAAGTGGGGGCATAAATCAGGAGCAAAACGCCCAGGACTCCCTTCTCCGGTGTGTCTGCCTGGTGTGCTCGCCGCTCCTGATCCGGTAGTTGCTTTAACTGTTGCTTGGTTTTAAGGCCTGCTGATATATCGGTGGCTTTTTCATATGTGGTGGGTCCTTTGTGTGACTGATTTCGCGGCTCCGGCCGCCCGCTGAAGGACACTCCCGAAAACAGATCTAGCAACTGAACTCACAGGGAGAGCGGGCGCCGGCCGGAGAAGAAGGGCCGCGGTTACCTCCCTCCTCAGCCACGTGCAGAAGCCAATTGGATGTGGTTGGTGCAGAAATCAAATGGGGGAAAATTGATAGAATTCAGGTGTCAGTCTTTGACATTAAAATCCTTTCTCACACAGCAAAGAGTAAATGATGCGGACGGAGGTAAATGCAGCTAGGGACAAAATAGACCGAGAAAACGGTCTTGTGCTGCGTCTTGAGGTGTTAGCAGTCCTGAGAATCCCTGGGTGGATTTTGCAAGATGACTATAGAAGGGTGAGGCAGAAGGGGGTCATTGTGCAGCTTCTGGAGCTCAGCTAGATCAGCTAGATCAACCGCTCTGTGATGAGCTTTACTGATTCCCCATCACCCCGTCTGGGACAGGCCCACGTCCGCTGTGTGTCGCTGGCCAGCCACACTCGGGGTCGGGGAACTTCGGACTTGCCCAGATGCCTGGGGGTGCTGTTCCAGAGGTGTGGACACAGGGGCACATCCATTTGCTTCAGAGAACCTTCCTCTGCTCTGGGTTTGAACAATTTCAAGTTAGAGAAGGTGGCTCTGCTTATGTTTCTAACAATTCCTTGCTTCTTTCTTTTCTTTTTCTAGTTTTTCTCTTTTTCCCCCTACCTTTTTCTTGTTTTGAAAGTTTATTTATTTATTTTTTGAGAGAGAGAGAGAGAGAGAGAGAGAGCATGAACAGGGGAGGGTCAGAGAAAGGGGGGGGAATCTCAAGCAGGCTCATTGCTGTCAGCGCAGAGCCCGACAAGGGGCTCGATCCCACAAACTGTGAGATCATGACTTGAGCCAAAGTCAAGATTCATGCTTAAATGACCGAGCCACCCAGGTGCCTCCATTCTTCCCTTTTATTTAAAAAAGAAAAGTTATACATTTTTGGGGGGCACCTGGGTGGCTCGGTCGGTTAAGCATCTGACTTCGGCTCAGATCACGATCTCACGGTTCGTAGGTTCAAGCCCCACATTGGGCTCTGTGCTGACAGCTCAGAGCCTGGAGCCTGTTTCAGATTCTGTGTCTCCCTCTCTCTCTGCCCCTCCCCAGCTTAAGAAAGAAAACACTGCATCTGCGCTAATATCACCTGTGCCCCCAGCCAGCCACCTCTGTCTTGTCACAGTGCCCATGGCCTCCTGTCCCGTGAATCACGTGCTACTTAATCTCATGCATTTTTGTAGCTTAAACAACAAGTAGTATTGTTTTACAAGTTTTGAGTTTTACATAAACCATGTCATTTTCTTTGAACCTTGTTAATGGGACTTATCTGCGTTGATACATGTAGGTCTGGGTGAATCATTTTAATTACTGTAAATATTCTATTATATGAAACTTTTACCATTTACCTATTCCATTGTTGAACTTGTGTGTGTGTGTGTGTGTGTGTGTGTGTGCGTGCATGCGTGCGCGCGGGCGCGTTGGCGCACAACCATGCTTGTGAGGCGCCTGGGTGGTTCCGTCAGTTGAGCATGAAATTTTGGCTCAGGTTATGATTTCACGGTTTGTGAGTTCAAGCCCCACATCAGTCTTCGTGCTGACAGTGTGGAAACCACTTGGGATTCTCTCTCTTTTCCCCTTCCGTATTCTCTCTCTCTCTTTTCCCCTTCCGTATTCTCTCTTTCGCTCAAAATAAGTAAATAAACTTTAAAAAAAAAAAAAAAAAAGCATGCTCGTGAACTTGTTTCTCCATCCCCCTCCCCAGACTCGAGGCAAAACCACAATCCCCGAGTGCCGCCCGCCCAGCTCATCCCGCCCAGCATCTCAGAGGGAAATAGTTCTACCTGCTGCCTGCCCGGGTAGGGGCTCAGCCCCTCAGAGATGCCCCCGCGGGCTGCTGCAGGGAGGGCGGCCTCCTGCGCCTCACCTCCCACAGGGCACCGAGAATGCACCCGCCTTGGCCCCTTCCTGGGTTCTGTCTGCGGGTGGGCTGGTGCAGAGCCCCCCAAGCCCACGGGCCCCCGGCCAGCCTCCAGCCAGGCGGGAAAGGCTTTGCCTCAACTCAGAGTCCACTTTCCTCAGCAGAGATGAGACGACAAGTGTGGGGAAGAAACGGTGGTCACTGGGAGGGTTCGGGGCACGGAAGACACCAGCGGGGCTGGTCAGCGGAAAGAGACACCCTGGAGGGAGCTGAGAAGTGTCACTGGGGATTTTTTAAATGCCAAGCTTTTAAAATGTCCACCTTTACTCACGTGAATGGAGAGATTGTGAAAAATCTTGTACTATGGAATATTACGCTGCAGTAAAAATGATTGAACCCCGAGTACGTGCATCAGCTCAGGCAAGTCCCACAAGCAATGCTGCCTGCGAATGCTTCTCGCAGAAGAATGCACAGTCCGACACTGCCGCTATCAGATTTGAACCCGGAGCAGACAGCGCCTCACTTTCAAAGGGAAGCAGTCAGGTGAGGGGCTGGAGGGACCTTCCAGCTGGACCAGTGGGTTTTTAAATTCTGTTCAGACGAACCTTGGGACTTCCGGGGAGGGGGGGTCTCAGGGCCAGGGCTCCAGGCTCCCCCCGCCCAATGGTTTCAGGCACGGTAACTCCTCTCTTACAGGGGACTCACTTGACCTCCGTTTCAGCCCCCAGCTCTGCCGCTGCGTCCTTCTCTCTAGAATGAAGATGAGGATTCTCCACCCATGCGGGGCAGGGAGGATTCCTCAAGCTCGTCCTTGGGGCACACGGTGCCCGTGCTCCATGCCCAGCACACGGTGCCAACCAATTCATGTGGGTCATTTTAGGACCACTTTTACCACATCTGATTTCTAGATTAGCTTGCATGTGAGTTTCACTTTGAACAAAAACATTCTCCTGCTTGAACAAAAACGTTTGGAAACTCCTGACCTTGTGCATTTTTTCAAGGGCGGGGGAAAGCACAGAAACTGGAGGCATGCCATGATTCACACAGGCCCCCAGCCCATCGGGACCTGGGGGCTTCCGGCCACTCACTTCGCTTCTCGGGGCCTGGGCTCCTGCGGACAGTCTCATGGTTCGCGCAGGGCCGGTGTTCCTCGGAGGGTTTTCTCCTCTTCCGGGAGCTCAGAACCAGGGAAGGCAGGACGGAGGGGGGAGGGAGGGAGCCAGAGGCACAGAGTGTGGACTAAGAGAACAGACCCAACCAGGACTCCAAGGCCAAGCCCATCAGGGGCTCAGTGCCCGGCAAACAAATCCCAAACTCTAAGCCCCGCGGCAGGCGGGAGCCGATATGCAGGGCAATACTGCACGCACGTCCAGGGACTTGGGCATCAAGGGCTCTGCAGCACCCCCTCCTGGCACAGAAGACCAAATGCCTGGACCCGCTGAAAGGAACTGGTCTGGTGTCTCCAGGAAAGCAAGATCAAGGCTCCTGGCTGGGGCAGTGCCAGCCCAGGGAGGTAAAGACCCGGGCCCAAGTCTCACAGCCCCTGGGGACGGGACATCTGGAGTGTTATCTTGGGCTAGAAGGTTCTTTTTTTTTTTTTTTTAATGTTTTATTTATTTCTAGGAGAGAGAGAGAGACAGCGTGAGCAGGGGAGGGTCAGAGACAGAGGGAGTCACAGACTGAAACAGGCTCCAGGCTCTGAGCTGGCAGTCAGCACAGAGCCCGACGCGGGGCTCGAACCCACGAACCGCGAGATCATGACCTAAGCGAAAGTCAGACGCTTAACCGACTAAGCCACCCAGGCACCCCTTGGACTAGAAGGTTCTTACAGCATCCCCAGCAAAAGGTCCAAGATCCTTCCCAGAGCAGGACTGGCTCCCGATGTCTCGGAAGTCTGTGGGGACCAAAGCCCAGAGGCAGCCCTGCTTACCACTAGTAGTGCCCTCAAGGGGCCCTGGGACATTCCCCTGTCTGGTGCCAATGCCCACGGGGGCCATGGCCGCAGCCGTTCCCATCACGCCCTCACCCCAGGCAGCTCCATGGTGTCAGGCAGGGGCTGGTCCAACAGAAGGCTACAGACTTGGAACAGCACCCCCGGCTTTGGCCACGGTCTTTCCTTCAACTGCTTACTTATTCAACAAACAAGTATTCACCACGTTGGCCGCGGTCCCAGGCTCTGGAGGAGAGCAGTGAACAACACCGACATGGAGCTCTGTTTATCTGAAGCTGACACATCACAAGCAAAAGAAGCAAAATATGTCGGCTCTAGTAGTCATAAGCGCCAAGGAGAAAAATAAGGCAAGGGAAGGGGTGAGAAGCTCAGAGGGGAGGGGCAGGGGCAATATCAGAGGGAGAGGCCAGAATAGGGACTCATGGCCAAGGGGGCATTTGAGTAAAGGTGTAAAGGAGGGAGGGAGCCATGCAGACATATGGGGGAGGAGCAGGCAGAGGGCACGGCGAGTGCAAAGGTCCTGAGGCAGGCGCTTGCCTGGCCTCCTTGAGGAGCACTGAGGCGGCCAGCATGGCTGGAACAGTGCGAATGAGCTTGAGGACTGCAGCAGAAGAGGTCTATTGGCATGGAGTTCATGAGGGGCCTGATGGGCCAAGGAGTAAATACCTCGGCTCCTTTTCTACACCAAAGGGAGTCATTGAGGCAATTTGGTGAGGTAATTGTGAACGTGAAAATCCCAAATTGTGAGTAGACGTGGGTGTTTTGTTTTATTTTTTGCTGGTTTGATTCAATCAAACTAAACCCAACCAGTGTGAAAAAGGATTTGTTTTAAAGAATTGGCTCACTCAGCTACAGGGGCCGACAAGTCCCCAGATCTGCAGGGGTGAGTCGGGGCCAGCTGGAGGCCCAGTGTAAATGCCTGCAGCCTGAGTCCCGGGAGGGGCCCCTTGTTTCTTTTCTTCCTTTTCAGGAAGGTAAGAGGCGTTCCCTCCCCCTTGGCAAGTGGAGGGGTCGACCTTTTTGTCGAATTCAGGCCTTCCACCGATTGGTGGAAGAAGAACAGAGCCAGCCACATACACATTTAGCTTGGAAGCATTCTGCATTTGGCTCAAAGCTCTGCTATCATCGTCTTGAAATTCTTAATTTTTAAACACGAGGCCCCACCTTTTCCTTGTACTGCATCGCGCAAACCGTGTAGCGAGTCCCACGCGTGGGTAACCTTAGCCTCTCCCCAGGGCTCTTCTGAGGCGTCAGTGGTGACACAGCTGAAGCACTCAGCACCTAGCCCGACACGCAGCATGTGCTTCGTGAATGCTGGTGTCGTCGCTGCTGCCCAGCACGTCCCAGCTCGGCTCGGGCCCCCGGGGGCCCCGGAGATGAACAGGGCATCGAGCCTGCCCTGCGGGCGTTCACGGTCCAGGTGGATCGCAGTGTGAGATGCCACAATGGGGAGACTGAGGCACGCCTCCGAGCTCTTCATCCTGTTGGAGACTGGGGAGGCTAGAAGGGGCCTAGGAGGAAGGGGTATGGAGAGAGCGAGTTGGGGGTGGTCCCGGGAGCTGAAGAAAGAGCTGTGCGGGGGGTGAGGGGAGCACAGGGCGAGGGGGCCGGGGACCCCAGAGCTGGGTGTGTGTCTTCTGAGCCCCCAGGTGCTCACCAAGCAGATGGGGGAAATGACACAGATGAGGAGACGTGTCAAAATGCATATGAAATGATACCTGGTAGAGGGTAGAGACTATTGTGCAACCCGTGGGGAGGGCCGGGGGTCTTCTGGGGACGCGGGAGATACGGTGCCCCCTGTGGCCTTGAAGCTTTCCATCAAAATGCCTGGGGAGCCACCCGGCACTGTTCTAAGCTGCTCACCCACAGAAAGGTCCCAGCTTAGCTCTCTGGCCTCCAGGGCCCCCCCAACGCCCCCTGCACACATCTTTTCTCCCCAAGGAGCTCAGAAGGACCCCTTTAAACTCCAGAAGGGGTCACGGCACTTGCCTGTGCACAGCAGCCTGGGCTCCTGCACTTTGAGACTGAAATGCTCGCTCCCAATACGCCCCCCTCCCTCCACCCCCGAGCCTCACCTCCCACTACCAGCCCCTCGGTTAACGGCACCAGGGACACGCTGGATTCTTCTGCACGTTGAGCCTCTAGCTTGTACCGTCTCGGGCCTCTGCCCTTGCCGTTCCCTCTGCTGGGACCATCCACCCACTAGAGCATCTCCCCTGCGTGGCTTACTGGTCCACGTCAGTCAGCTGCAGTTCAGACGCCCCTCCTCAGACAGGCCTCCCCCTCCCCCCTCCCCCCCCAAACTTCATGGCTAGCTCTCGCTTTTCCCCTCCTGTTTGTCCTCGTTGCCTGCATCATGACTGGCTATTTCTCTTGCGTATTTTCTGCCCTCCTACCAGAATACAAGCCCCACAGAGGCGGGAACTTTTATTTTGTTCATGTGGTCCTATATCCCTGACACCCAAGATTATGCCTAGCGCAGGGTGGGCACTCAGATGTTTTACAGGTGTAGAAACTGAGGCCCAAGGAAACCACATGTTTCTCCCAGAACCCACAGCTCCGGAGCTGAGACTCTCCGGGCAGTGATGTGCAGTCTGACGTTGAAGACCCTGCTTTGGCAGGGAGAGGGTTTCCAGCTGGTCCTGGTTGCACTTGCTGGTTTCCGTGGCGTAAATACTTCCCCCATCGCGGATTTCAAGCTACGGACACGGCACTGAATGCGGAGTTGGGAAGACATGTGTTCCGTGGGCTCTGGAATGAGGCTGGGATCAGCAGATCCGGGCCCACCACTGCCTTGGGCTTCCTGATGCGCTTCGTTTCCTAGACTGTTTAATACAGCAGGGGAAGTAATTTCTGCCTCACGTCCGCCCTCCCACCTGAATCCCATGTTGTGTTCAAGAAAATGGCCTCATTGAGTCCCTGCTTAGTTTCCCCACCTGTCTGATTTCCAGATCCCCCTGTCCCAAGCGACCCGGAGACTGGTCATGCGCAGTTCCCCCATAGAACACCAGGGGGCAGCCTTTCCCCATCGAAGAGGCCGAATGCCGCACTTCCCTCCATCACTGCAACCCTCTTAGCTGAACCCAACCTGCCTGGCTTATGAATCAGCGACTGTGCCCAGCCTGGGGCAGGCGTCCACATAAAGGGCCCATTGTCTGCACTGAGGCTTTTTGTTCTAGCAGCGGCCCAGGGAAAATGGGATTGGGTGGGGGCGTGGGGGGGTAGAAGGACCGTTGCCAGGTCGCTCTCCCATCCCCACCGTTGCCATTCCCACCAGCTGTGACAGGTGGTGCTTCTCACCTGTGCCCTTGGCTCTGCCTTGTCCCTACAGCCCAGGCCACCCTCCCCCGAGCGTCCTGTTTCCTTTCTCCAGGTCTCCATGTCTGGGATTCATCTGGTTACTTTACCTAACACTCCTTAACCCGGCTGGACTTGGTGGGCGAGCGCTGTGAGCTGGGGTTTTAGCTGGGATGTTCTCTCCGTTCCCTTTTCCATCCACTGCGGTGGTGGGACGGGGCTCAGGGATACACTCTCGGTCGGCACAGGCTTTGAGCCGTCTGTTAATGTAGCATCAGAGACTCGGCACAGCCCCTGGCCAAGCGGTCCCTATGGCAACCTCGTCTTCGCTCTCCCGACTCACCGTAGCCCATACCCGCCCCCCCCATCCGCCCAACAAACCGACTACTCCCCCCCTTAGGGCCTTTGCACCTGCTCTTCCCTCTGCCCAGTGCTGTCCACCGACTTGCCTTTTAGACTCCTGTGTTTCCTTCCTACTAGATTCCCAGGCTGGGCGCAGAATCTGACACTGCCTGTGACTAGAAGCCATTTGTCCTTGCTTGTGAAGGTGGGTTTAGTTCCACTGGAGAAATCACAGCGGCTTATCCTGCCCTAGCCATCTCAGCCTCCATCTACAGACACTGCTGACCAGAGCCCCGGCATCAGCAACGCCGTCCCAGCTGGCAGAGCGCCCGGTGCAGCCAAGTGGGGCTCTGTCTTGAGCAGCAGCTCTGGACCCGGCCCAGAAAAGGAGTCCGGGCCTGGAAGAAATCAGGCTCCAAGCCCCCAGTGAAGCTTCACCGGCCTTGTCACCAAACCCACCAGGCTCGAGGGGCAGCGCCAGAGTCTAAAGCAAAGGCACAAATTTGAAGGCAAATCAAAGGTCAAACTCCAGCAGTGTGACCGTGAGCAAGTCAGTTAACCCTGCTGGGCCTCAGTTTCCCCTCTGTGAAGTGGGAGGTCATAGTATCTGCATTTGAGGCCTGGGCAATCGCCTCTGCTGAAGACCCAGGGCAGGGCAGCGTGGCGGGGTGCAGGGGGTGGGGGGACCCAGGGCACTGAATCTCGCAGCTCAAGGTGGCCAGGATTCTGAGCTCGCCCACCCTTCAGCTCTGCTCGTACTGACAATAGGGTGAACGAGGGTGCCCATGACCTGAGCCTTGTTCAGGCAGCGGCTGCGTGGGCCTTACATGGTTTGATGTCCCCTAGAGGCTGTGAGGCCCCCAAGGCCACCTGGGGCCCCGCAGCCCTTTTCACCACACAGTGTGAGTCACTGCATCTCCTCTTTGCGGGGAGCCCTCTGGCTCTATAGCAGGCCTCCAGCACCTTTTGAAAACGTGAGAATAGGAAGCAAATTGTTGTCTTCCTTTATTACCCTTTGTTTCCTGCCTCCAGGTCTTTGTCCTGAAAGCCATTAAATGTCCCCTGCCTCAGCCCCAGGAAAGGTCTCCACCTGATCCACCAAAGGAGAGGGGGACAGGAGATGGGTGGGTTTGTGGGGTGGTTCTGCTGAAATCCACCCACCCCACAGGGCTGTGCGTAAACACCTCCCGCCTTGGGGAGGGTCTCTTCCCTCGCTGCCCCAGTTGACTGTGGTTTGGACGAACCCAGGTTTAAAACCCAGCCGGCACTGGGTGTGAACAATCTCTGGGCCTGTTTCCTCTGCTTTTGGGTGAGGACAGAAAGAACCCACTCTTCAGGGAGAGGTTAGGGCCGGAGCTCCATGCAGGCTCTGACGTGCTCAGCTGGGATCTCATAAGGGGCTATGTATATATATTTTTTAAGTTTTTTAAATTAATTTATTTTTGAGAGAGAGAGAGAGAGAGAATGAGTCAGGGAAGAGCAGAGAAAGAGGGAGAGAGAGAGAATACAAAGCAGGCTCCGAGCCTGACATGGGGCTCGAACCTGCAAACCTGGAGATCATGACCTGAGTCGAAATCAAGAGTCGGACGCTCAACCGACAGAGCCACTCAGGCACTCCGGGGCTGTATATTTTATTACCAGGAAAAATGTGGCTTCTGAGTAGGTAAACAGATGTCATCCAGCCTTTTTGCATGAGAAGTGACACCTTGTGCAGAGCGAAGGAAGGTGTAACATTCCAGGACTTCCAGTCCCATAAAAACTAAAGCACACTAAGGCTTGATTGCTAAAATGTTTCATATGGTGTTTAAAAATATAAAAATGCAAAATATGTATATACAAAAATGCACACAGAGGGGCGCCTGGGTGGCTCAGTTGGTTAAGCATCCGACTTTGGCTCAGGTCATGATCTCACAGTTCGTGGGTTCAAGCCCTGCGTCGGGCTCTGTGCTGACTGCCAGCTCAGAGCCTGGAGCCTGTTTCAGTCTGTGTCTCCCTCTCTCTCTGACCCTTCCCTGCTCACGCTGTCTCTCTCTCTCTAAGAAATAAATAAAACATTAAAAAAATTTTTTTTAAATGCACACAGAAATAACGCTCCTCTGCGCTGAGCTGTCTTCACAAGCAGCCTTCGTGGGACTGACCGAGGCGATAGCAGATGGGCGCCTCCCCATGTCCTGAAACCACAGCGGAGGCCACGTTTCCACCTTCTGGAAGTGCCTCCTGGCTGCTGGGCTGAGTCTGCCGCTGGGGCCCCAGGAGGGCAAGGCTGAGGCAGGAGGCTCAGGTCAGGCTTCTGGGCCCCTTGGAGAAGGCAGCAAGCGCGGCCCCGAGGACTGTGGATCTCGCACCCAGACCTTGGGGCTCAGGCCCCGCCCAAGGTGGCAGTTCCCGCCTCTGCCAACCTGCAAGCCACCCAGCTCACGACCAGAGCCTTCCTTTCCTGGAGGACATCTCTCTTGTCTCCACCGAGATTTGCAGTCCCCATAATTCAGCCTCCTAAAAATATCCTTGAAAATACTGGTGCTGAGACTGCATTGTTAGTTTGTCTTTGGTGACGAAGGTGGAGAGCAGATACTGCTTAGGGACAGGCAGCGCGTGGCCACGGCTTGCTGTGCGGGGCTGTGACATGGTGACCCCCGCCCCTCTCCCAGCCAGAGCAGGCCGGGGCTGGGGTTTTGTTGGGGCTTTCTCGGCGCCCCGAACCCTGGAGCTCCATGAGGCACCGCGGGGGACAAGGACAGGAGGGTCCCTGAGCTGCGGGGCGGGGGGAGCTCAGACCATCCCCCCTCGGGCCCCACACCCACTGCCTCTCACTCCCCAAGAAAACACAGAGCGGCCATGTCATTCTAGGACCAGGGGAAGGTTATTCCTTTCCAGCCAGGGACAGACTCAGGGACACCCTTCCTCGTGTCCCCGTGCCACACCCTGTGGCTTCAGTGTCCAGGGCACAGGCCAAGCACAGACCTCTGGCTCCCAAGGGCTCCCCCACGCCCTCCCTCTGGCTGCAGGTCACAGAGGTCCACGGAAGGGTCCACAGCTGCCAGGCCCCACATTCCCACCTGTGAGCAGCACCCTCTGTCCCAATCTGTACCCGTAAGTCCCTCTGTCCCTCGGAACCCGGCCCTGCCCCAGCTCCACGTGCCTTCCCTGGCCCCATGAATATGTGTGAGGGTCCGTCCGTGGGGAAGACCGTTTCCCCCAATATTGTTTCAGGTGGGAGCTTTGTAGCGGCTCAGAACGAACTCCAGAGGGACGCTGGGCAGCTCTAAGGTGAGTGTGGGGGCAGGGGGCGTGGGGGGTGGACGCCTGTGGGTCCCCTTTGGGGCCTGCCAGGGATGACTCAGCCTCCACCCACACTCCTTCTGGGGGTGACGTCTACAGACTGAGACTCCGTTTGGCCCACGGGCCTGCCTCTTTGCGGAGTGAGCCGGCCACTGAGATGACCAGGCCACCACCAACGGAGAGGCCGTTTTCCCAGACGGAAGCGTTGGTGGTGTGGCAGCCAGACACACGGACACACAGTGGGCCTGGGGGCTCGGCCCTCCTGTGCGCCCTCGTGAGCCTGGCGGGCCGGCCTGGGAGGATCCTGCAGTGTCAAGTGCAGGGGAAATACACCTGCAGCCAAGGCTGGGGAGGCCCTGCCCGCCAACCCCGGAGAAGGGCTCAGAGTGAGTCCGAGAAATGACTCCCACTTGGCTTGCAGTGAATGCAAAGCGTGATCACTGCGGAGACCCGGAATTGGGCCTTGGGCCCGTCTGCAGGCGGCTTCCCTGTGCACTGGGCACGGCTGGTTTTCAAGGGGACAGCCCGAGGTTGGGAGGTGTTGCTTGTAAAGCTTCCTGCTTTCTTGGACGAGCCGCTGGTGCTGCTGCACCCATGGCTGCAGACCCTGTCATCCACAGAGACAAAACAGCTCTGCTTCCCTTATTCTCCTCCTCCTTCCCTTTAAGGTCTTGCCATTGAACCTGGAAGCAGCTTGGGTGACTTCCCACCTCTGCTTCTAAACCTCCCTAGGCCCATAGCATGGAGCTCACAGGCAGAGGCCGGGCCCTGCCTCCCCCTCAGCCTCCCTTCCTGCAGTCTCCTGCCTCCCCGTGCTTCCTCTGCACACCAAGAGCAAGAGACTTTCTGCAAAGCTTCTTGGTCCCCGGCCGTGGACAGGCAGCCCAGGGAGCACCAGCAGAAACTGGCCCAGAACAAGCCACTGAGGCCACTGGGTAGCAAGCAGGCGAGGGAGGCTTGGTCATTGACCTTTAAATTAAATGTAGAGGTCATTTGCAGGAAGGAAGAGAACATGGGTGTTAGCTAGGCAGTCTGATTTGGTGAGAGCATGCAGCGTGATGGAAGACAGAGCTGTGACTCTCCCCTTCCCCCATCATCCTGCCCCTTCCCCCTCCCTCCCTCTCCCTGATCTCCCTCCCCTTCCCCCATCACTCTACCCCCTTCACCCTCTCTCTTCTTCCCTGGTCACCCTCCCCTTCCCCCATCACCTCCCCAGCCAGGTGTCTAATTGGAGAACAGAGGGTTATAGCCCTGGGTGAATATTCCATCAAGACCCAGGGTGGCAGGGCATTGCCCCACAGGAGAAACAGGCAGGGGGTAAGCCACCCCAGGGTGAAGCAGGGCATGTGCTCTTGCAGTGCGTGGTCCAAACCCCTGTGGGCTACACCTGTCTGCCGAGCATCCCTAAGTAGATAGAGTCCAGATCTTTCATCTGCAGAAAGGACACTGTCAATGGCATCTATCTATCACTGGCACTGCGGAAAGTCTCCAGCACGAGAAGGCCTCGCTGTCTACCTGGCCCGTGATTAGTGTTCAACAGATGTCAGATGCTGTCTTTATCACTTGACTCCCTTTGCAATCTTGTTCACAACAACGGTCAGTGCGTAAATCCAGATGCGCTTTGCCAGCTCTGAATGCTCCCTGTGAAGCCATGCTGGCTTTTATTCAAAGTCCTTGACCTTGCACTCGTCAGGAGTGCAGCACGGTGGGGGTAGCTTGTGTTCTAGAGCCCCAAAGACTCTGCGTCCTGGGGTCACTGCTCGCGGCTGTGTGGTTGTGGGCAAGTTTGCTGTGTCTGTTTCGGCCCCATTGGGTCCCCAGTGCCCAGGACAGCATCTGACGCATGAGGCTCAATACATGTTTCATAGTTGAATTTAAGCTACTTAATTAACATCGGTGAGTCTCAATTTCTGCAACCACCAAGGGGGATTGTAACAGAACCTGCCTCCAAGGGGTGGTTGCAAGAATTAGGGATGAGACGATGCAGGAATAGTGAGCCCATAGCATGCAGCCCAGAGAAAGCTACCGGTGGGAACGGACTTTAACGAAGGGACAGTTCACGTGGGGCACGCATGTGGCTCTCAGACAACTGGAATTCTCAGTTAGGCACAGCAACCCTCACTTATCCAGGGGGTTGCTGCCATTTTGCAAAGCACAAGAATTTTACTTCTCCATCTAAACCTCTGGAAATGTACCTGTCAAAACAAAATCCAGCAAGTCTTGGCAACAAACAAATAAACACTAAGCGTGTCAGTGAGAATGTAGAGGCAACTTTGGATTGATTCTTGGGCCCAGACCAGAAGATACACAGCACGCTGGCCAGGGAGAGACCCAGGCAGTGGGATGGCTTTGCTGCATTTGCTCAGGGTTCCCGCTCAGGCGCCTGGCGTGGCTGGGGCTTTCATCCTCCTGACAGATAGTTTAGGAAAAGCGAGCAAGTCTGAAGCTGTTCTCTCCGCCGATATTAAAATTGCCCTCGGAAACTTTCCACGGGCTGCTAAGCCAAGTGATAGAGGGAAAATTGAGGGTTTATATATTTTTTAAATAAAGGAATTCTAAGTCCAATAAAAAATAATGTCCTTCCATGGCCAATTGCCATTTCCTTGCTTTCTTCTTCTCTTTTTAATAAAAATTTTTATTGTGCACATTAGGTTAACCAGACCTGAGCACAGCCTCTCTCGGAGGCTCCGAGTCACTCAAGGGGAACCAAGGCAGGCTCATGCCTGGATTTTGAATCAGGCAGCCTCTGGGGAAGGAGAGAGATCACAAGCTCACTTTCCGGAGAGCAACTGGGCAGGTCTTCTGATCAGAGCTCAGGGGAGTGTGTTCGTCCCCCTGAAGAAATTAAAAATCTTATTCACGCTTTTTAATATAAAGGATTCTTGTTTTAATTGTATAGAGACTATGACATGCACTACCCCCTGGTCTCAGATTGAATTCCTAAGATCCAATGCCTGGAGGAAGTTTGAGGGATGGGGAGCGGGTCTCCGTGATGCCATCTGGATGTACTTTTCATGAGAACTTTCTCTCGGCATGAGTCAGACAGGTGTGGATTTGATCCTGGCACTGCTGCTTTTTGTAGAACCTCAGGCGAATTAGTTAACATCTCTGCATCCTGGCTTCATTATATATCAAATACGGAGCAGTAACACCTGGCTTAGAGTGTGTTGAGAAGATCAGAGCATACGAGATATATTTATAAAGGCCGTAGCACAAGCCTGGAGCAGCACATGCTCAATATGTGATTGTTATAGTAAGATTATATGATGATGGTGATGATGAAGGTGATGCTTTAGAACGTAGTCAGTAGCAAACCCCATATTTTTCCATCCTGCCAGTTGGGGGCAGGTAAGCTCACAGGGTTTTACTGGCTAGTTAACACTACTTAACAAGCAACCCCAGGGGCGCCTGGGTGGCTCAGTCGGTTAAGTGTCCAACATCGGCTCAAGTCATGATCTTGCGATTGGTGGATTTGAGCTCTGCGTCAGGCTCTGTGCTGACAGCTCAGAGCCTGGAGCCTGCTTCAGATTCTGTGTCTCCCTCTCTCTCTGCCCCTCCCCTCTCACACTCTGTCTGTCTCTCAAAAATAAATAAACATTAAAAAATAAAGAAATAATAATAAAAAGATTTTTAAAAAACAACCAACCCCAGAACTCAGAGGCTTAAAATGATAATCATGTATTATTTATAGCTCGTGAATCAGGGCTGGGAATTGACTGATCTCAGCTAGGTTAGCCAATTTGGGCAGAGTTTGGCCGTGAATCTGGGAGTGGTTGGTTGCTGGTTGATCTAGGTTGGCCTCGTCTGGGGCTACGGTGACATGCCGAGAGTGCTGGAGAGATCAAATAGAAACCTGCAAGCCCCCTTAGGACTAGGTTTAGAACCAGTTTACCATCATACCAGCCATGGGCTACTGACTAAATCAAGCCCCAGATTCAAGAAGTAAATAGACTCCACCTCTTCAGTGGGAGAAACTGCCTCATCCTGGAGCAACGAGGGTGGACATGGAAAAACAGAAAAAAAGAATGGAGCCACCTATGGACCCAGCCTGTCCCTGATGCTTTCTGAGCCTCAGTAAAAATGATGCAGATAGCCTAGGAGAACTTGGCCTTTCAGGAATCAGTATGAAGGGACCATGGCGAGGGCCTGTCTGCACCCTTAGTAGGGGCCCTTTCTGGGGCTCCCAGATGCCTCTGGGGCAGCCCAGAGGACTCCCACTGCCCAGGAGGTATAACTGTGGCTGAACCAGAGCGCTGGGTGCAGGCTGAGGAGACTCAGTCTCCCTCCACCCCTAGAGTCTTCAGCCAGTGTCTTGTCTGCTCTGCTGAGTGTGTGGTGGACGTGAGGACAGACTCAGTAGTTCCAAGGACAGGAGGTGGCTCCAGATGCCCGACTGTGGTCACACCGAGTAGCCCTGACGTCCTTCCTCTCTTTGGGCCTCCATCTCTGCCTCCACACACCGATAAAACCTCTGCCAGGGCCCTCACGCAGTGTCACTCAGAGGGCCAGCAGTCTGGCTCCTCACCTACTGGCTGGACAGCCTGCTTCTCTGGTCATTCATGTCCAAGGCCTGCACTCCTTCCCAGGGACTGTAAGGGACAACCCCAGAGCCTGCCTGTGTACTGACCAACCTCTGTCCGTTGTCATAACCAAAGCGGAGACTCTCCAGAAGTAGAATGGCTGGCTCCCGTGGGTCCTGGGGACTTGAAGGGACAAAATGGTGATAAACACTAAGAACAACTGAGAGAGGATGAGGGCCGTGAGGTGGGGCACGTTGGGGGGTGGGGGGGTGGCTGTGGCTCTGTCTTGCAATGGGAGGAAGGCAGGTGTAGCGCTGGGGACCTTCCAGCTTCATATCTTAGAGTCAGGCGAGACCTGGGATCAGGCCTCAGCCACCTCTCACATGCTGTGTGACACGGACAGGTCGCTTTCCTTCTCTGGGCCTCACACCTGAAAATGGGGAGTGTCACCATTTCATCACCTCTAGAGCTGGCGGAAGGACTGAAGGACAAAACGAGCACACGGCTCTGGGCACAGCACCAGGCACAGAGGAAACACCCCCAGCATGGCAGACGATACCCATGCCAACTAAAGACGGGATAGAAGCCCAACAGCCTCCTGGGCCCGTCTTGTCTACTCTGGGAACAGCTCAGTATGTTCCATAGGCCTGCCCTTTGGGGGTCTTTCTTAAGTCTCATTTCTGTGCTTGCCCATGGATCAACTTTCTGCACAGCAGCCAGAAAGACCTAACAAAAGCAGGAGACTTAGCTTGTTCTCTTGTTCTAGATGCTGAGGATGATGCCTGGCACGCAGGAGACTGACAGCTGGACACCTAAGTCTGTAATATGAGGCTGTAAATTGCAAAGGTATAATCTCATCTAATCTCCTAAGGATCCTCCAGGGCAGAGGATATCATAACCCCATTTTACAGACGGAGACAGTGAGGCTCAAAGAGCTGAAGCAGCTTGCCTGGAGCCACACAGCCAGTGGAACCAAGACTGGAATATGGTCCCCTGGTCTGGGTCCAGTCCTGCTTCCCAGTACCTCCCGGCTGTGTGAGGAGTGCCAGGTAGAGGTCTGAGTCACAGCTGCCCTCCAGGGGATGAGAGGGCTGTCACTCTCAGGACAGGAGGACTTTGGGGGGCTGCTTTTTCAGGACCCAGAAAATCAGGATGAGAGCAGGTGGCTCTAGACAATGCCCTGGACATTCCCAATGAGCTCATTCCAAGCGGGATTGTCATGGTCCCAGCGAGCTGATGATGGGGCCGGGCTAGAAGACCCACACCACGCTGTGCTGCTCGGTCCCCACCATACGTCACACACTTTGTCTTACGGGTCTTTCCATTTTCACAAACTCTGAAATTCAAACACGACTTTTCTCTTACCTGGAGCAGATGTTAATTTGCAATGCAGAAGCGTCCATTTGTCGATGATTTTCCATTATCCTTATAATTGCCCCCACATATAGTGCTCGATAAAGTTATAAACCTGTCCTCTGGGAACAGCGAGTCAATAACGGGGTTATTGATTAGGTGGTGAAAATGGTCTCTGGCGCTCTCAAGTCGGGACGGCCTCCTGGCTGCCATTAGAAGGCTCGCCGGGGAGTCATGGAAACGGGGCTACAGGGCAGCTTTGCCCACGCCTGGGGTCTCCTTGGATCTACATGCGGAGCTGGGGAGGGCGGTGGCCCTCAGAGAGCAGGTTTTTACTAGAAATGAGCTGGGGAGACAGTGCAGACACCAGGGGGCTTTCCCGGCACCTGGAAGTACATAGAAAGTGCTTCAGGCCACTTTGCCAACTGCACTGGGTCATCCAATTTGATTGGCAAAGACAGTCCACCTGTGCTTGAATCCACTCCTCGACTTCCCAGCTGTGTGCCCTTGGGGAGGTCATTTCACCTCCCTAAGTCTGGGGCTCCTTGTACATAAAACGGAGGTGATGATAAACCTTTGCTTACCTCCCAGGAGGGTTGGGAGGGTTAAATGAGTTAAATGAAACCAACCAAGTAAAGTGCTAAACCCTCGGCTCAGTGTCACCGAGTAAGTGCCAGCTGCTGCTGCTGCTCTCTGAAACCCTGAATTCTCCAGGCTACAGCTTTATGCTGTCCGTCCTCCTTGACAGAGCAGGCACTATGCTAGGCACGGAGGAACAGGGCTGAGCAAGACACGGTCCCTGCCGTCGAGGAGCTCCCAGCTGCCTGGGGTCACAGGCATGCCGCGCACCGCTGCCAGAACGCAGGCTCGGTGACCCCGCCCCCAAGCCGGGATCTGGGGAACCGCAAGGGGCAGGTGGTGGCAGAGACGGAGAGCTTCTGGGCAGGAATGAGTAGAGCGTGTTGAGTGCCTGCTGACACACTGGTAGTAGTAGTAGCATAACCACTGCCCTCTTACAGAGGCAGACCCAAGTCCTCAAGAGGCTAGCTTAACAGGACAAGTAAAGGAAGGAGCGGGCTGTGAGCGAGGGTGAGTCACGCTTTGCCTGCGACTCTCAGTGTCAAAACCGGGAACGTCCCAGGAAGACCAGGGCACGCCAGTCACCTTCCTTGTTTGCGGTCCTCTCGCTGCACCCTGAACTGGGGTGTGGTCTCCTGTGGCCGCCCAAGGCCCATCGCGGGGCCTGTTCTCCACCGCCGGTCTAAGGCACACCTACTGTCTTTATACATCTCCTTGGAGATGCTTCTTTGCCCAACGCTCAATGTTAGTAGGTGGAGGGGGGCTCGTGGCACGGCTCACAGTCCTACAAAGACCGCAGGTGAATTCTGGTGAGGCCGCACACGCTTGTCGGGCTCTCCGAGGCTCCTTCCTCAGAGTCCTCCCCTAGGACTCGCCGGCAGAAACTGCTATCAGCAAACACAATCTTTTCACGACGGCCAGTGTGGGGTTAAATCATGCTAACGAAAGCTCCCGCCTCCGCTCCTCTCTTTCTTTCTCTTGCCTGTGCCCACCCTCCCCCAGTCCCGCTTTCTCTCCCAGTGCAAGTTTAATAAGCCAGTATCGAAACCATCTAGGCCTGGAGCTTTCAGAGATTTAAGACTTTTAAATGTGAAGCACCTCATTATATCCGACTATTTTCAATAAAAAAAGACCTGATAAGCCATTGATATGACACCAGTTATCAGCGGGCCTTGTTTGACGTCGAATTGAAATGTGCACTGCTTGCTTTTTGGGGGTAATGGAATCAAACACTTAGAACCGCACGGTGCTAGTAGATCATTTTTCAAGTAAGAACATTAAAATGGAGAAGGACCCTGTTTGGGGGTTTATAAAAAGAAAGCACTATTGTACAGTATGACATATAACAGTGGCTACATGGACAATTGACTTCCTTCCTATTAATCAACTACAATGTTTACCTTCTTATTCCAACCATTTCCAAACCATTAAAACTAAGAGGATTAGCATCGCATTTCTGCCAGGGTGTACTTTTATTTCAGCAAATACTACTTTCGCCTTCGGAGGAGATTAAAGGCATGAAAGAAATGGTTTCTTTATCAGGCACACTGTGTCACACAGGTTTAAAAAAAAAATAAAAAGTTATCTGGGTTTAAAAGAGTATAGTGTCCTTGTCCAGCAAGAGCCCATTGCAAAAAGAGTTAAATTTCAGGCCAGACCACGTAAATTGTGAGGAATAACCCAATGTCAAGACCGAGTACGTCTTGCCATGTAAATAGTACTGATGAGGGGATCATTTAGGAACCAGCAGAGAAGTGATTACCTTCACTCTGATTAGATTCGAAAGAGCCATATGTCCCTAACGGAGCTTTAAAAAATATGTAAACATTACAGTTTGAATACGTTGAGTTGTTCTTAGGTGGATTTGCCTGTGGAAATCCTGAGCTTTTAAGAGACTGTGTGTCTCCCTTCCTTCTTTTAGAAATGTTTGAATTTTGCATAGAGACAACGTGCAAAATGAGTCCTTTCACTGTCCCCGTCTCAAAAGCACATATTTAAAAACAAGCATTCTCTCTGTCTTAAGTTTATTACTGCACGACTCACAGTTATCTCAAAGCCTAGGTCAGTGGTTTGCAAAGTGCACTCTCCGCACCAGCAGCGTGAACATCCCCAGGAAACCCGTCGGAAATGCAATCGTTCATCCGAGACCAACTGAACCAGAAAGTCCACAGGCAGAACCCAGCAAAGTCCCCCCGCAGGAGATTCTGATGCACTTTGAACGTCGAGAACCCCTGGTCTAGGGCTCATGCTCTCCTGTGACAAAAAAGGCTTAGAGGCAGGTGTGAACTTGTCTGAGGATCACACATCCTATTAGTAACGGAGCCAGAGCTAAAATTAGTACAGAGTGAATCGGGACTAAAATGCAGGTGAGTCTCACTTCAACAAGAGAAAGAAAATATTAATGGGCAAAAAAATTACTTAATTAAATTTGTAAAAGAGGAACGACAGGAGAATATTTGCATAATGGAGAGATTAGCTTTGGGACTCCTTTAAATAGTCCCAGCCACTGAGTCCAGTGCTCCAGTATGCAAATGAACTGATCTGCTCGTGGCCACATTGACATAAACTGAAGTGCACATGCACAGGCGGGCACATGGTCAGTAGGAGGCTGAAGCCCCAGCCGTCTGCGTCAGAAGGCCAACATGAAAGGGCTAAGGAAGGCATGTAGGGGCGCTTGGGTGGCTCGGTTGGCTAAGCCTCTGACTGTTGGTTTTGGCTCAGGTCATGATCTCCTGCTTCATGAGTTTGAGCCCTACATCAGGCTCTGCACTGACGGGGTGGAAGCTGCTTGGGATTCTCTCTCTCTCTCTCTCTCTCTCTCTCTGCCCCTCCCCTGCTCATGCTCTCACTCTCTTTCAAAATAAATAAATGTAAAAATGTAGACAAATAGAAGGTTCTGTAATTCTCCCCTACCTCCTGCCCCAGGAGGGTTGAACAAGATGCTTTTGTGGCATCGTTATCAATTCTGGGCATTTTCATTTTACTTTGAATCTTTACTAATTTATAGTCATTAAATGATATCTCAACTTTGTAACATCTCCTTTCTTTCTTTTATAATTAACTGTAAAACAACATGTACTTGCTTACTTCAAAATTCTGGTAACTATAGAAAAGAATAAAGAAGACAGTAAGAATCCACAATCCTACCAACCAGATGAATTCACTGTATACAAATACGTATTTTCTTCTCACATTTCTCTGGGCTCATTTTAAAGATATTCATGATCACATTACATATAACATTTTATATCATGGTTTTTTTTTTCATTTAATAATGAAATCTTAGCGTTTTATTACATCGAAAACTCCTTGCAGGATTAGGCATTTCGGAAAAGAATAGCGATTTCAAAGATGTAGCAATAGAAACTCTTCTAAATGAAACTCGGAGGTAAAAATGACTTCAAAAGATGAACACCAGTGACTTGTGGAACGATGTCAAGGGACACATACACAAGTCACCTGAATCCTTAAAGGGAAAAAGAGAGAGGGGGCCAGAAATATACTTGAAATAATAATGCCCCAACGTTTTCAAAATTGGATTAAAACTACGAACCCACATATATAAGAAGTTCAATAAACCTCAAGCATAAGAAATGTGAATAAAACTTCCAACAGATTGTATCATACTAAAATTGCCGAAAATCAGCAATAAATAGAAATCTTGAAAACAGCCAGAGGAAGAAGACATAAAACACAGGGAGAAAGAACAGATAGGAATGATAGCAGGTTTCTCGCTGGAAACAATGCAAGCTGAAAACACAGGGAAGCAACAGTTTTAAATTACTACAATTAAAAATTGGCAACCTAAAAAAAAATTGACAACCTAGAATTCTGTATCTGACAAGTATAGTCGCAAAATCAAGGCAAAATAAAGACTCTTGAAGACATACAAATCCTGAAAGAATTCATCACTAACGGACCTGAACTATATAAGAAATAATTTTACTTTATTGTGTTGTTAAATTGCTTGATCTTTCTCTTTTATTTTTTTAAAAATTTTTTTAATGTTTTATTTTATTTCTAGGAGAGAGAGAGAGACAGCGTGAGCAGGGGAGGGTCAGAGAGAGAGGGAGTCACAGACTGAAAAAGGCTCCAGGCTCAGAGCTGGCAGTCAGCACAGAGCCCAACGCAGGGCTCGAACCCACAAACAGCGAGATCATGACCTAAGCGAAAGTCGGACGCTTAACCGACTAAGCCACCCAGGCGCCCCTTGATCTTTCTCTTTTAATCCTTCATTACTTTGAATGGATTAATCCTTTATCGCTACTTAAAATTTTTGATACTTTTCTGTGATTCTAGTTGCTTTTTACATTCAACTCTTTAATCCCTGTGGGATTCACGTAGGTATATAGTGAGTCTGCATTTCACACAGCCGTTCGCCCGAATTGCCTTGTCCAAGCATGATCTCTGTGTGATTCCTAAAGAAGGGGGGTTCTAGGTGATGTTTAGGGAAGGGGAGGAAGAGCAGGTCACAGGGGAAAGTCGAGAGTAAAGGCTGAGCTGCAGAAGGGTGTGTGAGGCACCGCAGGCTCACTGGTTACTCAGCCCAAAGGGAGCAGGGGAGACCGAGGAGTTCTGGATCAAAGCTACCTGCTTGAGCACCTTACATCTTGTTAATAGGCCTTTCATTTGGCATGCATTGCAGAAACAAGCTTCGGTGATGTTTGGAGAAAGGCAGTGACTAAAAAAAAAAAATAGCATTAGGAAGAAATGGAAATTTGACAGAGAAGCAATCTCACTAGCATAAGAATGGTGGGTTGGTCCCCAAGATTTCACCATGTGGTCAAGGTGCCCACAAGAATTTGGGTCCTTTGTTAATTGCATGGAACAGAAAAGCCCAGAAAGAGTTTGTTTATCTCATATGAAGTCAGTCCAGAGGTGAGAGTCCAGGGCCCTGGCCAAAGCTAGCTCAGTAGAGTCAGCAGTGACCCAGGCTCTTTCTGAGTCTCCTCTCCCGTAGTCCCAGAGGGCGGCTCACTCCTTCTGGTCCCATATGCACTTCAGGCAACCAGAAGCAAGAAGTTGAAAAGGCAAACCGAGGCATGCCCCATCCATTTTCATACTTCCTGGAAATCTGAGGTCTTCTTGGCCAGAATTTGTTGCATGGCAATGCAGGCAAGGATGGTAGAACTTTCTGCTGGTGAATATCTACTGCCACTCACTCTACCTCGGGCAAACCCTCCCAAATGAATTCAAAGGGTGTCCCCTTTCTTCATTATAAAATGAGCAAATTATGCCAGCCGATCACAAGGGCTTTGCTAGTCAAGGATCAGTTTACCCCATGGTAGGTTCTTCGAGGGTGGGTTACACCTTCCCAGATGTTTGTGTTTCCTTTCCCCACCCCAGTAAGCCAGACTTCTCACTGATCGCTCAGACCCTCAGTGTCTTTGGGTGTAAAACAAGACAATTACCCCCACCCACCTCCAGGCTTGGAGGGCTGGTTCAAATAATTCATGTGAACCACTCAACATACCACCAGAGGGGAGACAGAGGCACCTACCTTTATGCAGCCCAGTAAAGGAAGGCACTCCTACTCCCCTGGCAGACTGACTCACCTGTTAACATGATTAAAATACTCTAAACACTGTTGGCCAAGCTGAACCAGTGAAGGAAGAAATTAAAATATTTCCACAGATGTTGAAGTAAATCCTTCTCCTGAGGTTCTAGAAGGATGGCTTCTTTCTTCCCAAGCTAAGATCCTGGGAGGAAGCTGAATATTTAGGTTTCAAAAGTCCAGAAAGTCCTCCATCTGTCCCACACACTTGTCCCCCTCCAAGAGTTGATAAACTCATGCCTCAAACGCCCAGTGTGCCTTGGCTTTCAAACCAACCTTTTCACGGGGACATCCCTTCTTCAAACAAATCTGCAACAGAGAAACCAGAAGAATGTAGCTGCACCTTGACCCAGCCTGTTGGAGGTTTGGGATAGATTAGTTCCCCCCTCCTCTAAATTAGTAGAAGATAGACCCAAGGGGTCGGCTGGCATCCAAGGGTCTGAGTTATCAACCGTACCAGTCGCTCTCCAAGCACTCCCTCGACTGGATTCAAGAACACAGCTGGGACACCAAGTTTTCACCCATGTTAGAGTCAGGACAATGAGGCTGGCCAGCCTGACCTCTTCCAACAGACTGAGGGGCAGAAGATGGAGAGGGGAGTCCCCTTTAGCAGGCCCCAGTTTCTGTACAAGTGCCCCAAATGCCAGAGTGGGACAAAAGAAATCCAAAGAACACGAGGCAGAAAAAGCCAGAGTCCACACAAATGTCTCAGTGTAGGGAGCTTCGGGGAATGCCACGGCTGTCCACGTGCCATGACCACCACTGGTCACTGCTGCTCCCCAAAGGAGGAAGGAGAAACGAGAGATGCTCACACCCGTTCTCCACCCTGGACTGCCATGGAGGGTGGAAGGAGTCAGAAGTCCCTTCCTATGGAGACGTGAGGACAGGCAATAAAGGTGATTGCCCTGACTCCCTAGGGCTTGGTGAAGCATGATCTGAAAAGCTGTGATGTGGTGGGAAGAGACCCAGAGTCGGCAGGCAGCTGGATGCCCTGTGTGAATTCTCACGTGCTCTCAGCCCAAACGTGGAATTAATTAATTCCAAATTAATACCAGGTTTGCATGTCAAAATTGCTTTTAATATTTATTTAATTTTGAGAGACAGAGCATGAGTGGAGGAGGGGGAGAGAGAGCGGGGAGACACAGATTCCAAAGCAGGCTCCAGGCTCTGAGCTGTCAGCACAAAGCCCGACAAGGGGCTCGAACCCACAAACCCTGAGATCATGACCTGAGCCCAAGTTGGACGCTTAACCTACTAAGCCCCCCAGATGCCCCCAGGTTTGCATTTCAAAACAAAAAAAGAAAACCGATATGAAATCACAACTTCAAGTCCGAGCAAATGTGTGTACAAGAAACAGGTGTTACTCAATGATCGTGGCCCAAGGACAGCAGAATGATCCTCTGCGAATCCACCAAAAAGTGAAACAAGATATTTGTGCTATGTCAGTCATGCTCATTTACCGAAATGCCATGGATCAAGTCAGAGGTGTCGCTCAGTGGTGCAGCACGAGACTTCTACAAGCATCCCCGGAGGGCATCCCCCCACCACCACCTCATTCACGTCACAGAGCCAGTGCCTTCCAACGTCCCACTGCGGCGTGTTGGGCTCTTCCCCTCCACCACCAGAACAGGCATGTCCCACACGAGACCACCCCTTCCTCCTGGGGGTTCTGAATGAGAGGACACGGGGGTCAGAGCCCAGCTGACCCTCAGCCTACATGTACTCTGAGCAGAGGGAGCCGCTATTGTTCCCGGGAGACCACAGAAAGGTCTCTGGCTAAATCCTCATTTTCAGATGTTAGAAAGAGCACTGGATTTTGAGTCAGAAGACCTGGGTTCAAGACCTGATTCTGTCCTTTCTTCACTTATGACTTGTATCAGTTACTCAACCTCTTTGAACCTTGGGCTTTGTCATCTGAAATAGTTCTCAGCAAGTGGCCTCAGGTCACTCAAATGAATAAGCATCACTCAGCCATCGAGTCCCCCTTCTGCCACACCCAACACCCCTGTCACTTCCTCCTTGGATCACCATGCCCTGGTCTCACCGTGTAATCCACATCTGCCCCCGCCTCGTCTCTCGTTCCTTTGCCAGCTCCCTACACATGTCTGCAATCCACCTTCCTCCCTCGGCAGTCCTGCCCTCACTTACTCTAGGCTGCCGTCTCTGCTCATCAGGGCCTCGCCAAGGTCGCCAGCTGGCCCACCCACTTCCCGTCTGCCTTCCCCCCATCTGGGGTCCACTCTGCAGTGAGTCATCTTTTGGAAAATGCAGTCTAATTGTGTCATTGCCTGGCTTGAAACCCTGCAACAGCTTCCCACTTTTCTGGGGATAAAGACAAAACGCCCCTGTCTGTCTGTCTTGTCTCTTCTCCAACTGCCTCCCCCTCTCCTCTCCTGCCTTCTCGGCTGTCCCTCAGTAAGTCACACGGGTTTTCTCGGCCCCAGGACCTTTATGTAGCCCAGTCCCCCTCCCTGGAATGATCTTCCCTCCCCTCTGGGCCTCATTACATCCCGCTCAACCTTCAGACTTTAGTTCAGAGTCTGCTCTGCAGGGAAGGAAGCTTCCTCTGGCCTCCCAAGGGTAGAAGCAAATGAGAGGACAGGTTCCCCTCTTCTGTGATGATTAACCCCCCTGATTTGTGTGCTCGTTCAGTGCCTCTCCTCTCTGAGTCCCATGACAGTGACGTTGAGTCTATTTTTTACCTACAGTTGTATCCTTAGCCTCCTACTACGTTTGGTGGCACAAAGTAAGTGCGCTATTAAACACTTGCTGGGGGGGAATGAATAAAGCTGAGATGAATACTTACCACATGGGGCGACGGGAACCACCAAGTGAGATAAAATGTTGCTTAAACATAGGGGCGCCGTCAGTAAACCAACTCCAGGGGCCAGTCTTGTTCACCTGTGTATTCTCTGGCCTCAGCCGGGACCTGACGTTTAAAACGTGGTGATCAAACGTTGGGTGTTGCAAGGGCTGCCCTCATACAATTGTAAGTCGTTAAAACTGGTGTCCAGCTAAACTTGGGGTGCAAACACTGATCGGAGGGCTAGTGTGGCTTAGGGGACAGCTTTGGGATGGCAGATCGGTTGGCAGGCCAGCCTCTGCTGCTTAGCAGCTGTGTGAGCACGTGCGAGGTGCTTTACCTCTCTGAGCCCCCCTTGGAATTTGGGAGCAGGAAACAGACTCCTACGTGTTCCTGATTGTGAATGGGCCAGAGAAGTCAATCGCTGTGCCCTTGTGTGTCCATAGCTGAATCAAATTTCCCCAAAGTCCGCCTTCTCTTCCAGAGTCTCCACCCCACAGTGATGTCCAGACTGAAACAGGACCATTGGGATCCCTTCTTGAACCGCGGGCGTCAGCCCTTTGAGGAGCTTGGTCTGGAAGGTGGGAGGGGGCAGCCTGCTGTCACATCTCCTGTAATACTCAGGGCCCCTCCCTGCTGACAGGCTGCTCACCTGCATCGGCCTCGCATGCAATGCAAGGAGTTTGGCACCAGAACCAGATTAGGCTCCAGGTGGCATCGGGCGAATGGGTTTCTCCCCCTGCATTTGCAGGGCGTCGTATCACAAAGGGGTGACTATTTCTATCTCTCTGTTCCTTCCCGAATCTGAGGACACTGAGTGTGGACGACAAAGTGACACACAGGCAGGTAGAAACATCAAGGGATTATATAACTAAGGGTGACCACCAGCACTGGCTTCCCCACTGTGAGCTGCTGGCGCCGCACACTTACAGCCATTATCTTAGCTCATCTTCACTGCAATCCCACGATTAAAACAAAACAAAAAAAAACTATTTGCATCCACACTTAACTGAGAGGAAAACAATCTCAATCACGCAACTGGCCCGCAGTCACACAGTAATGATTTGTTGAACTTGGACTCACGCACAGGAGAGTCAATTCCAAGCAAAAGCATCCTTTTTTATTTCTTAATTTTTTTGAGTTTTATTTATTTATTTTGAGAGCGGCAGAGACAGTGTGAGTGGGGGAGGAGTAAAGAGGGAAAGAGAGAGAGAATCCCAAGCAGGCTCTGCACTGTCAGTGCAACTGCCAGCACGGGGCTTCATCTCACGGACTGTGAGATCATGACCTGAGCTGAAACCGAGTCTGATGCTTAACTGACCCAGTTACCCAGGCCCATCCCCCCCCCGCCGCCCCGGGTCCCCAGGCAAAAGCATCTTAAGGTGAGAACGTTACTGGTGACAGTCATATGTGGATCATGCATGTGCTCATGCATTCATCTGTTTATTAAAAAGCCTGCTCCGTGCCAGGCTCTGCAAGAGGTGCTGGGGACACAAGTGTGCACAAGACCTAGTCTAGTGGGGAAAACGGTGACTCATAGTTGTGCAAATAAATGAAGAATCACAAACTGGCCAGTCACCAGAGGAGGGGGTAAGGCGTCCTGGATTTGTGGGGCGGGGGAAGTGGTAGCTGGGGAAATTTCTCCAGGAAAAGACCCCTGGACAACACAGTTTGCTCAGAGAACATCAGCGCTTCGAGGTCCCCCAGGGGAGCAGGCAGCCAGCATTTCTGTCGCACAAAGGTGCCAGGGCTGTCCCGGCGGGAGCAGGCGGGGGCGGAGAGAGCAGGCCGAGCTGGCGAGCTGAGCCTGACAAGTCCCTGATTTTGCCCAAATGATAACTTGCTGAAGGAAATGATCTCCCAGCCCCCGGACCTCTCGTCTAATTGCAAACCACACAGCCGTAGCCACCGCAAGATCTGCAGATAGCACGCGGTGTCATCGCCTCCCCTGCCTGGCGCCCGCCCCGCTCTGTGCCCTAAAGCAGGAGGCACACGTGCGCCTTCCAGGGGACGCCTGCCTGCTCGGGGCTCAGCGCCTGGGTCCTTGCGAACGTCAGAGAGCCAGGGAACCCAGTGGGGTACTCAAGTCCCAGGCAGGTGCCTATCCTGTCCCCAGCATTCAGGTCCCCCAAGACCGTGGGCAGAGGATGTGAGCGACATTGCCTGTGGGGCAAAGTCATTGGGACGAGTCCGGAGACTTGAGAATCACAGAATTCTCCAGAAGAGCCCTGGGTCTAGGGATCAAAGTGAGTGGAGTTTCAGAGAGGGCAGGACACCATTTTCAGGTTTCGTTCTAGAAGGTAGAAACAGGTCAAAGTAAAACCTCCTTTGCCGTCTGCCACTCCTCCTTGCCCCGTTCATCACAAACAGGCTCGCCGCCCCCCCCCCCCGCCCCCCAGGCCCCGTTCTGCAGGTGATGGACCTAACGCAAGGCAAGGCAGTGCCGGTGACACTTTGGGTTCTGGGGACACAAACTGGTGGCTCCTTGTGCCGAGAGCCCGAAGCCCAACAAGAAGAACTCCCTCCTCTGCACCCTTTTGTTAACTTTTGATTTCATGATTCCCCAAGAAATATGAGGGAACATGAGAAGGAAATGAGAAAACGGAAGAAAATAAAGCCACCAGCAATCTGGCCGTGAAGGGAAAGCCCCTGTGCAGTGGCTGTTCTTGTTCCATCCAGGCCAGTTCATGTGCGTGCACGGGCTCGGCCCCATGCGTGCACACCCGTGAGTACAAGAATGGGTCACATTTACACACTAAGTTGTGGCTTGCCCTGTAAACATTTTCATGCCCGGGAATATACTTCTGCAGTGTCATTTTTATGGCCGCAAAATCTTCTAATGAATATCTCTGCCACAATTTATTCAGTTAATTCCCTGTTATTGGGCATCTAAGTTTTTTCCAATATTTCTCACTAAAGAACGCTACAAGGAGGAATCTTGAAGCTAAGTATGCATATGCACTCTGAGCACTTTTTAAAAATTTTTAATGCTTATTTATTTTTGAGAGACAGAGAGAAACAAAGCATGAACAGGAGACGGGTAGAGAGAGAAGGACACACAGAATATGAAGCAGCTCCAAGCTCCAAGCTGTCAGCACACAGTCGGATGTGGGGCTCGAATCCACAAACCACGAGATCATGACCGGAGCCAAAGTCTGACGCTTAACTGACTGAGCCACCCAGGTGCCCCCTCTCTGAGTACTTTTTGAGGAGCCCAAAAGTTCGGCGGCCAATTTCATTAATCAATGATTAATAGGAGTGCTGGAATAGGAAAGGAAAAGGGAGCAATGACTGTCTGCATTTAGAATCACAATGAGGGGAGGGGTGCCTGGGTGGCTCAGCTGATTAGGCATCTGACTCTTGATTTCTGCTGAGGTCATGACCTCACAGGTTGCTAGTTCGAGCCCCATGTCAGGCTCTGCACGGACAGCATGAAGCCTGCTTGGGATTCTCTCCTGCCCCGCTCCTCCCCTGCTCATGCTCTCTCTCTCTCTCTCTCTCTCTCTCCTGCTCTCTCTCTCAAAAATAAATAAATAAACATTTTTTAAAAAAAGAATCACAATTAGGGATCTGTACCTGAGAATTTGGCAGGGGCGGGTTCTAATGGATAAATTTATTGATTTTGGACCTATTGTTAATTCTCAAGAGAATTTCAGTAAAGAATGACAGAAAGTTGTTCTTAGGAGTGCTTAGCTCTTCTTGGGTAAACACCAGTATCATTTCCCTACCTGAGAACTGCCCTAATTGGCGGTTTCCACCTCCATAAAATTGCTAAATATTAATCCAGTGGTACTGGGGAGGAGAACCATGCAAAACATCCTAGTTCAGGCTGAGTGTGAACCCCAAACACCGTAGACTTTGGCACCCATAAAATCAGAGCTAACAATGGATTCATTTTCACATATAAAGAGTCCTCCTCGGTTCCTTTGCCTTGGGAAGGGGCCAGAAACTATGGAGTGCCTCTCAAAGGATTTGAAGCCTTTGCTTAATTATTAATTAAGTTAGTGGACTTCTCTATACACTGTATGCAAATACAGATTCTTGAAGGCTGGTACGTGGGCAGACTCACCTGGAGCCCGGAGTTTACCCCTGAGTCCCTAAGCAGGTAAACAGAAGAGTTCAAGTTTCAAAATGTCCGTAGCAGAGGGAGAAATGCGGAAGTGTGCTGTGTGCAGAAAGGGAGCAAGGCAATTGCAGAAGCTGGGGGTGATGAAGCCAGTGAAATACGGGGCTGGAAGAGCCCAGGCTGGCTTCGAACACCACCTTCTGCAGGTCATTGTACTGCCCTTTGCTTTGACCGCCTACATGAGGCCAGTAACCCCCACCAGTTCTGGCCCTGTGATTGAGCTAATGCAATTTCTAGAGCTTTCTAGATAGAGATTTTCTAGCTCTCTTTGAGAAGTAGCACTTGGCTATGTGATACTCTGCTATGCTTGATCCTTTCGAGAAAATAGAAAGGTCACTAGGAAGAAGAAAGCAGGGCAGAGGAGTGGGGTCTTGCTCTCAAGGAGCCGCAGGGAGCCGGGAGGTGCTCAGAGTGAATGCGGAATCAGGCCAGAGCCAGCCCAGAGCTGAGTCTTCTGAGTCTTCTGGTTCCCCATCGATGAGGTCTCTGGCTTTCTCTCTGGCTCAGGCCTCAGAGGCGGTGGTAAAACACCCTGAGGGGAATGGCTTTTCTTTCCCTTGCTCCAGCTGGGCCACGGGCTTCCCCTGCTGCGTGGACACTGAGGTGCTACCCAGAACCTCCTTCGGGTCCAAGACACTTGCTCTTCCAGCAGCTGCTGATGGCTCACAGCCAAGGGCTTCTCCTAGACTTGCCCTTTGTCAAGGGCCGTGCCTTGCCCAAGGTTATGCCCTCCTCGGGGACAGTCACCACTGCCCAGTTCTGGAGCCTTCTAGGCCTCGCAGGGGCTATCATTCCCAAGAGCACTCCCAGCAAATGCTCTCCGAGTCTGCTTCCAGGAACTGACCTAAGACTCTTGCTCACAAGTCTTTTTATTTTTAAAATTTTTTAACGTTTATTTTTGAGAGAGAGACAGAGACAGTGTGAGTGGGGGAGGGACAGAGAGAGAGGGAGACACAGAATCTGAAGCAGGTTCCAGGCTCTGAGCTGTCAGCACAGAGTCCAACGCGGGGCTCAAACTCACAAACCGTGCGATCATGACGTGAGTAGAAGTCAGACACCCAACTGACTGAGCCACCCAGGAGCCACCCCCCCACAAGTTTTTTAAATGTCACTTCTTCAACCCACTGCTTGTCAAGCCTATAAATCATTTCAATCACCCTTACAAGATCCTACAAGTTAGGTTTTAACACCCTCTCTCAGGGCACCTAGGAGGCTCAATCAGTTGAGCATCCGAGTTCAGCTCAGGTCATGACCTCACAGTTTGTGAGTTCGAGCCCATGTCAGCTCTGTGCTGACAGTTCAGAGCCTGGAGGCTGCTTCGGATTCTGTGCCTCATTCTTTCTCTGCCCCTCCCCCACTTGTGCTTGATCTGTCTCTCAAAAAAAAAAAAAATGTAAAAAACAAAAACAAAACAAAACAAAATCCTCTCTCTGCAAGTGTGAAAAAAGCCATGGAGAAGTTGAAGGCTAAACCATCTGACAAGGTCACAGAAAGAAAGTCAGGATGTGAATCCGGGCCAACACCAAGAATACACCATGTTCTTCCAGATCCTGCCCAAGGCCTTCAGGATGCCATCCACGATCTTTTTGATGATATTCTCATTCTCTTGCCCTCCCTCTCAGCCAACATATCTCTTTGTTTATATCTCTTTGTGGCATTCAAGTTCTGCATTCCATATGAATTAGGGGTCCAACGTGTTTACAAGCTCCATGAGAGAGGGCCTGGGTCATGCACACTGTTAGGTCGATTACACTGCCTGTCACATTGCCTCGCACACAACAGACACACAGGAGACAGTGTACTGAGTTGACTGACTCTTCACACAAACAAAATCCCCATCTCCTCAGGGTTTCTGGGATATATGGTTTACGAAAATATATACCTGCCAGGGACCTGTAAGGTCTATTTAATCTTCAGTGGAACACAACAGCGGTGTGGTATCTGAAGCCAACTGAAAATCCTGGATTCAACTATGAGATTATAAAAGAGACTTCTAGAAATAGGCACCTCATTCAGGCTTTGAGTGTGACACAATTCTTGGAGACATGTATAAACAAGTCAGAGGACATTGAATTCTGAAACAGAGCTTAATCCTCATGGCCCAAAGCAATGATTGCATATAAAGATTAAAAAAAATTCTCTCTCTCCTACCTCTGGCATCAGAGCGTCAGGTCACAGCTTATTACCAACCTGGACTGCCAAACTTCCGTGGGTTTCCTGTGACCCATGTTTCTCCTCATGGAAAACCGACATCCTTGCCATCCTTATCGTCCACTCAATTGTTGCCACGTGCCAGGCGTTGAACTAAGCACTCTTGGAACATTGTATCATTTTGTCCTCCCAATAGCTCCCTAAAGTAAGTACCATGGCTAATCCTGGCCTAAGGATAGACACAGAATAAGCAAATTGCCCAAAGTTATACCTGAGCTGAGATTCAAAGCCAGGACTACAACCAGAGCCAGGAGCAAATCTGCCTCCCTGACACGGTGGAAGCACAGAAGTGACTCTGCTACATGTATTTTACCATCTAATCCCTTAAGCCTATTGGGTCTCTTGTGTTTCTGCTTGACGTGAGAACGGAGCCCTAATTGCCTTTGTCCTAGGCTGCCTTTCCAAGGGTATCTGCATTGCAAACAGCCATGGGAGGTAAATAGGGTCTCCCTCCAAGGCAAAGGGCAGGTTTGTTACCTAACCAGTAAAATAAGATCATGTCTGCCTTTGAGCCAAGCTTAAGTAGGCTTATTGCCCATTATAAAAGCTCCAGGTTCCCTAAGCTTGGTGCTCCTCTCTTTTAAGGTGGCTCGTTTACCCATGTAGGGCATCCCTTGGCCCACATCACATTGCCCTATAGGAAGTGGGTCTTGCAGAACTGGTGCCAGTCCTGATGCTCTAACTTCTGCTATTGCTCTGAGTGCTAAACTGTCCTTGGTTTCTGGCCCAGGCATCTTGGGTCTCCTGCAGCCTCCACGAAACTGCAGGAGACTCACTTGTCAACACGCAAGCAGGATGAAGTCTTGGACCACCCACCCCCAACAGTCCCTGACAATTTCCTTCATTCTGGAACAGCAGAACCCCACACCCCCACCCCCAGACAGGGAAATGCCATGAAGGTCTTCCTGGGAAGTGCCGCCCGCTGAAGCCACAACTGGGTGCTCATTGCTTCCAAACACTTTATCCACCTAGTCGTGCTGAAGAAATCCTTACAGACAGGAGCATAAAAGTCAAAAGTGATCATGATGAAGATGACGATGATGACAGTAACAGCAATAATTTCCAGAGCTCTGCCGTTTGCTGAACACTTACTACATGCCAAGCACACGCATGGCCTCATTCAATATCCTCAACACACCTCCAACATCACTAGAAACAAACTCCCTCTCCTCCTTTGTAAACCCTTATGCCAATCTCACTTGCTTAATGTCGTCTGCCCTACTCACCCTCTTTAAATCACACAACTGAATTCCACTCCCCCTCCCCACAACACACACATTCCCAGTCCTCTTAATTTGGCCTATTTTTCCTTCATTACATTTTTTCATCCTCGAACATACAGTATAAATTACAAACTTATTATTGCTTATGGCCTCTTTCTGTAAATGGCGTGCATGTTGGCCCATTTACTCACAGATGTATCCCACGTATGTGGGGAAGAGTGCGTGGTCACATCTTAGTTGAATAAATGAACAAATGAACTTTGTTTTGATTGGGGGAGCATCTGGATCTCCCTGGACTTTAGATTCCACAGCCTTGAAATGAGAACTTGGGTGGCTTGACCCCCTTCTGAAATGCTGGGGGTTCCACAGATGTTAGTGCATTAATCTTCCTAGGTGACTGCCTGACAGAGTCATAATTTCACTTTGTCAACTGTTTCAGTGTAGATTTCGTTCCTTAATCAACCGCTCATGCATTTAATCAATTAAGAGTTCTCAAACTCTTCTAGTTCTGAAAGCCATCAGTGAGCTGGTTGGTGGGGGGAGTTCTAGCAGACACCAGGACCACAGGGAGATGGAGATGGGGCTCATTTGAGTGGGGGGTCTGGCTTTCGAGCAAGAGAGAGAGAGGTGCCAGCTCCCAGATGGCCTCGGTGCTGCCGGTGGCATGAAGCGCAGCGTGTCCTTAGCACCCTTCATGTGGATGGAATCGGGGCTCTTACGAGGCACAGGACACGCAGAAAAGGACCCTGGAGGGGGACCAGGCTCTCGATTCTCTTTCTTTCTTAACCCCCCACTCTTCCCTGCCAACCCAATGCAAACACACATTTTTGAAAATGGATCCCTGCCTCATGTACACATGGCCAAATATGGTTTCCTAACAGAGCAGAAAGGTGGAGGCTGAGAAAGGTTGGTGTGCAGTAGATATTCCATCCAACAGCAATGTGGATAAAAAGACTACTATGTGCAAGGCTCCGTGCTGGGGATAGGGAGCAGAAAGATGGCTCAAGACACAGCACTGCCTGCCATCACAGGCTTGAGGGCAAGGAGACCTCTAAGTGAAGCCCTACGCAGCTCGCTGGGGAGCTCGGTCGTGTGCACGGCCAGGGGGTCTTGCTTCCAGCAGGGCAGCCAGAGTGGCGTGCAGGAGGTGAGTTTTGATCTGATCTCAGAAGGATGGTTTGGAGTTTCCCAGGTGAAGAAGCTTGGCGGGAGGGGAGGGGGAGGGCGGGGAGGAAGATGGTCCAGGAGGGGAAGTCAGCCCTTGAGAAGGCTTGCCATGGTCAGGGACGCTCATGCACACTGGTTGGAATACAAAGCATGGAGGGCGGAGGAGGGCGGATTTGTGGGCTCCACGAAGGCAGTAGAATTAGGGGAATATCCCTGCTTCCTCCCTGGCATCTCACCTATGCCCCCTCATATATTGATACCTAATAAATATTGGCTGAACAAGTAGATGAAGAATTAAAATGGAGAGAAAACCATGGCCACACAGAGGAGTCATGAGCTTAAAGACCCCATGTTGTCTGCAGGGTGGGACCCCTCTGTGAAACTCAAGTCCCTTGAAGACAAAGCTGGTTATTGCTCTCTGCAGAGTCTCGGGGTCCAGCATAGACCTGGACTCACGGAAGACTCAGGGGATGGGGGAGATCTCTCTGCACCTGGGCAGGTCTGGGGACCTCGGGGGACCTGTGGAGCAGAGGGTGACCCTGCTCAGAGAGGGGAGGCAGGCAGCAAAGCCCTTGGTCCAGCCAGAACTCCCTTGAAGGGGCTCACACCCATCTCACAGTGTCAAGGCCACATGGGTAGTTCTGAGCTCGGCCAGACCGAGAGGCTGGGCAGCTTCATTGTTGGCTCACTGTGGGTCACCTGTCCCCTGTGAGACAGTGAGGCAGAGATACCACCCAGACAGGATCTGGGCACCATTTGGGGGTTGAAGCTGAGAACGTCCTGAGAGATGTTTTCCCAAGCCCTGGAGACATCCTGTCCCCCAGTGGGGGCTCCAGTTAATATCAGGGTTCATACAGAACAGACGGTGTTCACTCAGGAGAAAGTGGTAACCCAGCGAAGTCACCACTCCCATGGAAGAAAGCACCCTCTGGCAGAGAAGAGGAAGGGATGGAGCATGGGGGTTATGCCCCTGCATGGGGAGCTAACAGCTCTCCTAGGCACCCTTCCCCTTGCCCGGGAAAGGACAGGACAGCCCTGGGGAGGCCTCCAGCTGCCCTGACCCTAATCCTAGCTCTCCCTCACCTATGGTCTGAGCAGTCATTGCCTACTTCGGGCCTCAGTTTGGCCATCTCTGCAAAGAATGGCTCTGACTAGATAACCTCTAAGGTTCATTCTGGCACTAACATAGAATGAATCTGAAAGTGAAACAAAATAAAATGGAATGAGTCTGTGGGGCCATCTCACTGCACAGAGACAGACACCCTGCTTCCCAGCCAGGGCCGCCTCGCGTTTGGACCAGAGTGGACGCAGCACCAAACGGGCTGCTGGAGAAACGTGGGCTGTGAGAAGCCACCGTGGAGTTTCATGGCGACCGGAGCTGGGGGAACGTGGGCAGTGGCTGCGTGGCGGGGGGTGGGGGGGCTGAGCTGGGTGCTCCAGGGGAACCGGCCGCTGTGGCCCCTCCGACCTGGGGCATCATGTGGGAACCCACTAGTTACTGGGACAGCAAGTCCTCTCTGACGATGCACATCGAGGGCTTTCTAAGCCCATCATCCACTGCAGAAAGGAGGCAAGTCTCTTCCCATTTGCAAGTCACCTTTGTGGCCACTCAACAATGTCTGTAGCTCCTAAAACATGTCCCCATTAAGAGCAGAGCACTTCGGGGACGCCTGGGTGGCTCAGTCAGTTAAGCGTCCAACTCAAGGTTCGTGAGTTCAAGTCCTGCATCAGGCTCTGTGCTGACAGCTCAGAGCCTGGAGCTGCTTCGAATTCTGTGTCTCCCTCTCTCTCTGCCCCATCCTTGCTCATCTTCTCTCTCTCTCTCTCTCCCTCTCTCAAAAATAATAAACTTAAAAAAAAAAAAAAAAGCAGGTGCCCCTAATCAGAAACTTAGAGGGAAGAGGATAGTGGACGATCCAGACAATGCCTTTCCTTGGTGTTAACCTGACGTGGAGACAGATCCAAAGGCCGAGGGGCGCAGCGGGTCTGAGGGCCGCTCGGTGAGCTCAGGCCTCTCCTAGAACGAGTCAGCTGTGCAGTCAGAGGTCCGTGCTAGGCCCTGCCTCGGCTGCCGCCCCATTTCCCACCTGAATCCTGGGGCAGGGCCGCGGGAACCTGCGGGTGGCCTTCTGGGCTCTGCCGGCTTGCCTCCAGGGCGCGACAGCGTGGGCCCGTCCTCAGCCTCCTCTGCCAGTGAGAACTTTCTTGTCCTCGCCTTTGCCCTTTTCCCTCACTTTTCCGATTGGACACATGTAATTTATGACCGTGATATACCGCACTTCAGAATTGATTTTTGTGCTCAACTGGTGTAAAACATTTTTGGTGGACTAATGCCGCCGGGTGAGATATTTTCTCGTTATTGATGTGGGGGTGGGGGCTTTTTTCCCCACACGGCGGGGCCCTCTGGCCAGGGTCACTCCCTGGTCCCCCGCAGCCAGAACACTTAGCCAAAGGCGCAAGCAGCCTTTTGAACTAAAGAAAATATTAATTTAAGACATTGTTTCCCCACAAAATTACAGGAGCCTTCAGAGCCCCTTCTTGATTTGATTCAGGGCTGAGTCGTGCATAGTGTCTAAAGGGCTGGGCTGAGATTGGCCGACTGGTAAGAAGTTTGTTGCCAGCAAGCGAACAGAAAGAATTCTACGAGGGTCCTGGGAGACTTTTGTTCCCCATGCAAACACTTCAGTTGATTTCCCTGGAAAATCTCTTGTTGAAGAAAGAAATACAAAAAATACCCTTTGTCTTATCTTTGGCGTCAAAGATAACGCAGCTGAGCAGTTCTGGGGCCTGTAATTCCCCAGCCAACACTTGGAGCACGTGGTCTGCCAAGTGTGACACGCTGAACGGACCCTAGGGACAAAATGGACATTGTGACTTCATGGAAGATATGGAACCTGGGCTCAGGGTACACATCACGTTCTAACAACGGCTCTCACTTCCCCGGGGCTGCGTGTCTCAAAAGACTTGGAGTCAAGGTGACATTAGTCCCATTTTATAGGTTAGAAAATAGAGGCCAAGAGAAAGTAACTTCCAAGGGTCATTCAGGAAGGAGGAAGAGCGGTGGGGGAATGAGAGCCTGGGGTCTTTCTGACCCCGAAGCATAGGCTGGGCTGTACTCTGATGCCAGGGGGGGCCTCAAACTTCCTCCCTAGAGATGCTCGTGTCTCCTTCTGCCTTCTGGCTGACAGGTTTTATGGAAATGCAAATCCAAAAGGCTCTCAGCTTCTGAAAAGGGGTGGCTTCTTAGAAGGGGAGTGCAATGAGCAGGGTCGATGTATTCACGGCCACAAGGCCCATGAGGTCTTTTGTAAGGGGCCACAATTTTTTTTTTAATTTTTCTCGAAGAAATCAGAAGAGAGAAATGAATATAAGATCATGGATATCTAATAACACACTCAGCCTGGATTAAATTCACCTTCGTTCTGAAGCGATTGTGAAAGAAGATTTTTACTATATTTTATGGAGGAAAGAGACCATGAGGACCAAAGTGCCCAGGGCCCCCAAAAGTCATGATGCAGCCCAGACAGCAGGTAGGGCCGGGTGGAGGCTCTGCCTTGGGCGTCATGCAGTGAAGTGACGACCGGCACACAGCCAGGGTCTGCTGGGTGGTTTAGAGATGGTCACCTGTCCCCTAGGGCGACGGTCCTTGCTCAGATGCATTCTCTCCTCCCAGAGCAGAAGAGGCATCTCATGGATAAAAGAGAGAGAGCCCTGGGGTCCCAGACAGCAGCACAGCCTCAGCAGGGGGACTTCCGGCACCCTCTCAGGTCCCTGCCTGTCCCCCCTCCGACCACACCAAGAAGGGAGGTTGGCTCTGGGGTGGAGGGGCTGAGACGGATGCCTCCAGAGAGGCCCGTCCTGTCCTGCACGAGCTCCCCGCCCCCACCCGGGGCCAGTCTGACAATCGCATCTTCCTAAATGATGGCAGAGAACAGCATCTCAGACCTCACCCGGCGCAACCCCCTCCCCTCTTTCTCCAGGCGGGGAAACCGAGGCCCCGTGGGGGCAGGCAGCTGAGCCAAGTGGAGTTACCTATTCATTTCTAGAATGCTTTTCCCTTTCCTAGCCCCGCCTGCAGAAGATTAGCCTGTGTTTCACGTGTGCCTTTAGTGATCGTCGCCTGGGCTCATCAGGAAGGAAGGCCCCCCGGCAAACAGAATAAAACACAGTGAGTCACTCACTGCCTTTTATCCCCTGCATGCATCCGCCTTCTCCTGCGGGCAGAGCCCTGCGCCCAGGCTCCTTGAGCTGGCGGTGGGGAACGCGGGCTCCGATGGCAGTCAGGGCTGGGGCACCTCGCCTCCACAGGTGCCATTTATTTTCAAGCATCCGTTCGATCCCCACCGAGGGATGAAAACCAAAGTGTCAACCGCCTTCTCCTCCCCCCTTCCCCCCAAAGGCCTGTTCTCTATTAACATCAAAGCCTTCTGAATATTTATCATTCCTCCCTCGGCATTAAGCAAAGCTATCTGACAGACACACAAAAGCTCTGTAGTTTCCACTTGGTCTCTAAAAAGGCATCAACAAGTTCAAACCCAAGTTGAAAATTCCCTCCAATCGGTGTATTTTCTTTACTGGGAACCTGGGAAGGATTATCACTTAGCATTCTCTCCAGAATCAATTTGCGGCCACTTACCAGCCGCTTCTGGGATAAAATAAAGAAGCTTATGATTCTTCACTCAGGATTTAATAAATGACACCGGCTGGCTCTGATGAGAACATTTCTGGGGTGGAGGGTGGGATTATAGACAATACCGTGTCTTTGGTCTTACTTTTTTTTTCCCCCCAACAGCAGCCATAGCTCCTCTTTGAAATATAATGGGAACGTGTTAAAAGAGAGACTCGATTATGACCTGACAACGGAAAATACTCAACTCTGGTTGTGCTCTCAGTCTTTACGCTTTCTTTGAAAAGTTAAGGACCATAGTCTAGAACTTTGGCAAAAAGTGTAAGTGTGCATTTGTTCATGAAAGAAACATGAACAGAAATCTTTCTACGGTGAGTGATAATTTTCTTACTTCATGTTAAAACTTTCTGCCTTAAGGCGCCTGGGTGGCTCAGTCGGTTGAGCTTCTGACTTCTGCTCAGGTCATGATCTCCTGGTTCATGAGCTCGAGCCCCATGTTGGGCTCTGTGCTGACAGTTCAGAGCCTGGAGCCTGCTTCCGATTCTGTGTCTCCCTCTTCTCTCTCTCTGCTCTTCCCTTAGTCACTTCTCTGTCTCAAAAAAAAAAAAATAAAAACATAAAAAAAATTTTTTAAGACCACGTCTTGCTTGTAGGAATTTTCATACATGTGCTGGCTTTGCCTCCAGTGACATGTACAGGAAGGAGTCTGTAACTTAGGGTTTGTCTCGCACTGGGGGCCTCCTGGGGGTGCAGCCTCGCAGGTGGGAGCCTGAAGGGGGAGGTCCTCCCCTTGGGAATCTGAGCCCCGATCCACGCGGCCATGGTCCCTAAGCTCTGCTCAGGGTGGGGCCTCACATTTCCAGGTGATAGACAGAAACTGAGTTTTCCAGTAGGATGCGTGGTTTCCGGAGAGAGCTGAGTTTAAACGTGGTCAGCCTGGGGACCTCGGGCCACGGTGGCTTCTCCTGTGCTGCTGCCGATTGCTGAGTGCAGCACCTTCATTTTATTTTTTATTTTTTATTTTTTTAATATTTTTTAAAATTTATTTCTAGGAGAGAGAGAGACAGCGTGAGCAGGGGAGGGTCAGAGAGAGAGGGAGATACAGACTCTGAAACAGGCTTCAGGCTCCAAGCTGGCTGTCAGCACAGAGCCCGACGCGGGGCTCGAACCCACAAACCGCGAGATCATGACCTAAGAGAAAGTCGGACGCTTAACCGACTAAGCCACCCAGGCGCCCCTGCAGCACCTTCATTTTAAAGAGGAGGAGACGAAGGCCCGGAGCAGGGAAGGGACAGGCCCGCTCACCTGGCTGGGGGCGGGGCAGGCCCTGACCTGACCGCCTTCACTCCAGACCACCGGAGACCACACAGCCCGGGCGAGAGCCCACCTGAGAAGCTCCCCGGGGTAAGCTGCTTTCCCTCCATTTTAGAGACACAGAAACAACAGGCCTTGGGGGGGGATTTGGCCAAAGCCACAAGAGGAATTGGAGCAGGGCTGGTTAGTTTGTTTGGGCCCCTGTTGGAAGTTAACCCCCGGTGCCACGCTCCTGAGGGGGCCCTGGCCACTTGCGTGGCCACGAACAGAGAATAGCATCACAAGGGAACAAGGGCGGCAGGCAGGGCTGAGGCGGCAGAGCGCCGAGGGCCTCGAAGCCAGTTCCTCGTTCACTCAACGCGTGCACGCTTGAACCTTCAAGGAGCGTGGAGCGCGCCAGCGGGTGCGCCCCAGCTCGCACGGTGAATCGGGGGCCCGGAAAGCACTATTTCATTTAACCTTCACGTCAAGCCTGAGGTAGGTAGTTAACTAGCCCATTTTGCAAACAAAGAAACTGAGGCATGGCAGGCAAGTGGCATTTGGATTTAGAATTTAGGTTTTCCTGACTCAAAGCTGTTCTGTTTTTTCCACGGAGCCCCATGACCTGGGGGCACTGCCCTGGGAGGCCGAGCTTCTCAGGGTTCTTTCTCCTTAGCTGTGTGGCCTGGGACAACCCTTCAATGTCTCTGAGTCTCAGAGTACAGACTTTCTATGACTCCAATGCTGAGAACAACTACCCCTTAGGACCACTGTTCTCTCTCTCTCTCTCTCTCTCCCTCCCTCTGTCTCACTGGGGCACCCCGGGCACCAGACACTACTCCCTCAGAAGATTCCAGAAGTTGACTTCCTCACAAGGTACACAGATCCTAAAACAAAAGCCCCCTCGTTTTGTCCTGTGGTTCCCCCCACTTTGCCGGGCTTCCTTCTGCCTCTTTCAAATGTGCAATTACCAATAATTCCCTTTGTTGCACCCAAATGCGAACCACCATATTAAATTATTAAATATAAGTGTTTCTGAAATATTTTATCTTGACATGTATCTCCGGAGTCAAATGACCCCGGGCAGTGTTCATAATTAATTTCATCAAAAGGAGAAAAAAAAAGTGCTGGCAAGGGACTCCCCGAATGACCTGTCCTGCAGAAATACAGCTGACACTTGGCTCGCTCCTCCTTCCCTCCCCTCCCTTCCCCTTCCCAGGACTCTGGAGGGCAGGGGCGCTGGCAGACTCGCTCAGTCCACAGGATCCCAGAATTTCAGGCCTGGAGGGGGGCCCCACGTAACCATTTTGACCAATTCCTTCTTTTTCTGGCTGAAGAAACAGCTCGCAGAGGAGCATTGACCTGCATAGCAGCCAGCAGAGCTGGACCGGTGAGCCCTCCCCCACCCAGCCCTCCATCGCCCCTCTGTCCCCTGACCCCCAAACCCAAGGCTCCAGCTCCCCCTCCTCCTCCCACCCCCCCTAGCGTCGGGGGACGGACAGAGGGGAGGGGGTCCCTGCGGGACCAGATAGGTGCATTTAAAGACGAGGGGACAAAGTACTGCTTCTCAACATGAAAAATCCTCTGAAACAAAGGGCTTTTTTGTGCCCCTCCCCCACCAGGCTGGAAAAGAAAGAGAGATTATGTTTGAGGAGTCACTTCCAATCAGAAAGCTACCATTTAATTACAATGCGCAGGAAATTACAGAGTGAATGGGCAGACGGTGATAAGGGGCTGCCCTGAAGGATGACAGGTCTGAAATCCAACCACTTCATCACAGGGCTTTATCACAAGAGGCTGTCTGGAAGGCTGACAATCTGATTGTACTGTCAACTCAATTCATAATTAATATATTTATCAAATTAATTACTGAAAATATCTCTCTGGCGCTTGCCATAAAACAGTGGCTAGCTTCATAGCGGGAGGGCTTCGTTTTCTGCTAATAACCATGCTGTCAGTTTAATGAGGGCAGGGAGCGGCCCCTGTTTTGCCTGCCTGACAGACAAATTGCCCTCTTACAGGGAATGATCCCTAGAATTTAAGAGAAGAAAAGAAATATGGCATTGTTTGGCGACAGCCGCAATCGCGGGCTTGCCTTGGAAACTTTGCATCAATTCTACCTCAAGCAAGGGCGGGGGGGCTCTGGGCCACTAAATAAATACTTTATGAATTCCTGCCTGATCCCTTCGGCAGATGCTCCCTGGTGCAGCGGGTTCTCTGAGTCCTGAGTTAACCCTCAGCCTGGCCCGAATCTGTGGGTTGAGGTTTCGATTTAGGGATTTAAGAAGCAGACCCTCGGTCGATGGGTTTTGTAAGGAGGAAGGGGCTCGGTGCCACAGGGTTCCCAGCGCGGTGAGATCCTGACACAGACCTGCTGATGGGGCGATCTCCACGTGGAACAATGTTTTCTTCCCTTTTCGGGGTGAAGGTTCATCTCTCGAAGTGATTCTGAGTTAAGCCCTGTTGCAGCAGGAAGCTGGTGCCCGTGGGGCCTGAGGACCACTCGGCACCCCAGACGCCCCGCCGCCATCTCTGGCGCCCGCCAGTCACACGCAGCCGGGCACCTGGGCCTGCTGCGCTCGCGCTGCAAAGCTCGCCGTGGCCACCTTGCCTGCCCTTGTAGGAGCATGCCCGCTCAGGTGGGACGGGTGGCCCCAGGCGGTGCCGAGCGAGGGGGCTGTGGGCGGCCCACATCTTGACCAGAAGGAGTGGCAATCTCGAGGGAGCCACATTTGTCCCTTTAGAACTGAGGCCAGGGTCAGAAGCACAAGGGAGATTCCTAGCAAGCTTGTTTTCTGGTGGCCGGCAGGCTTCCTGGAAGAGGCAGCATTTCAGGGGCAAATTAGCTTTGCCCTGCTTGCCCCCAGGGCCTTCAAGGGCCTTTATTCCAACTCTCTTTGCTGCCCTTGTGCTGGCCCAGGCCTCTCACAGGTGGGGTCCTGGCCTTGAGTCTCTCCTGCTCTGTGCCCAGCTGGCCTCCAGCCCCCAGCCCACCCAGCCACTCCCTTCTCGCCTCTTCCTCCCCTCTCTGCTCCCCTAGCCCAGCCCGTCCCTGCACACCTTCCTCCAGTCTCCACTTTTCTCCAGGCTTTTCCCCATGGGAGGAAATACCAGTTGTCCTGGATGAGTGGAGAACTCCCTGAGGTACTTCTGTCAAAGGCCAAGGTGAGGGACCACGCCCAGGCCTCTCTGCAGAGAGGCTTCCAGAACCTTCCAGGGCGTCCGGAGAAACCCTAGCACTTTCTCCGCAGTTCAGCCCCTCATCGCCCCCTTCAACCATTTTCAACCACTCAGTAGCCTCTCGTCCGCCACCTGCCCCGACACGGAGCCTCTGTGTCCCCCCGCGAGCTTCTGGCTTCTTGGTCGCCCTTCAGCAGAGCAGACACATTTAGTTCCAGTGACCTGTGAGGCTCGAGGTCCCTGACTCAGCCACTCAGGCTGGGGAGAGAAGATGCCTTCGTCAAATAAATCTGACCTGCCTAAGCCCCCCTGGCAAAAAGTGGTCTGGGGGAGAGAGAAAAAAAAAAAAAAGCACTGAACACGTTGGCCAGGGGCTGGGGTCCGAATCTCCTGGGCAGCACCCACCCCGCCCTGCCTGCCTGGCCAGGAATCCTGAGCTGCAACTCCCAGATGGTTTCTCTTCTGTGCGCTGTGATGCCTTTACCGTAACGGGGGAGGGCACATACCTGTTCTCCCATGAGCCAAGTCGGGCATGAGAGTGAGCACACGAAGAATTAAACTATCATGTTGGTATTTTCCTCTCTCTCTCACCCTCAAGACTTCTCTGACTTTTGAGGTCCAGCAACGGTTAAATGCCCAGGCTCGTCTTTCAGAGACCCGAGCCCATGGATGGTTAAGGCCCAGAACCCGCCACCTGTCTCTCTCCTGGTTCCTGGCTTCCCAGCTCAGGGATGCCCTTGCCCACTCACTCAGGATGAGCTTCATCCGCAAAGATTGCTTAATCTCTTTACCTGCTGCCGAGGCTTAGAGCAGCCCCAATTCTTTATGTCCCGTGCTGGGTTTAATGCCAGAGCGCTATAGATTTCTCAGTGCATTAACTTTACAGCACCGTCCCCTCTAAAACTGAGCCAAATGGGCAGGCCTTGTCTCTGTTTTATGGAAGCCCAGCCACTGTACAAGAAAAACTGGCTATTTAAAAGATAGTTAAACATCGTATAAATTATCCACATCTTTGCTACTACAGGCCTTCGAAGAACACATCGCAGGGCGCCCCTGCCAAGCCCGCACTCCTGCTTCTCTGGGGACCACTGAGGTGTGTCTGGTGACAGGGCGGGGCCAGCCTCCCCTCCTCCGCCTGTGCTTCTCGCACGCACGCACGCACGCACGCACAACTGTCCTGTCAAATTATGTGTGTTACATGTCCAGTAAGTGACACTGTGAAAATTAAGCATTTGCTTGTTATATATCGGTTAGAGATAACTAATTCCCTCAATAATTTTAATTCAAATTAAAACCCATTTTAATTAGAGATAACTAATTTCCCTCACACTCGAATGTAATAGGACATCACTCTGTTGAGCCATTTAAACACCTAAAACAGGCAACACGCATACACACACACACACACATACACACCACCACACTAATTTTAAAGATGATTAACCCCTTTAACCTGAGATTCCATATTACATATCCCTGAACTTGACCATGTCCGGAAGAGTACTAACAGGACAGTATTTGTGAGCAGGAGAAAACGTTACCCGTCACCGTAGCGAGAGGTGTGCGAGTAGTGGGCCAGAGGCCTGAAGGATGGGATGGGAGGGCAGTTCCAAAACAAACAGGTCAAGGTCAAGTTCAAGGATATGGCATCATTCGTTCGTTCAACAAACAGTTCATTACCACAGTCTGTGCCAGGTCCTGCATGGGCCATACAGCTGTAGACAATGTAACTTCTCCAGATTCCCTCAAGTGCACAGTCTCAAACACCAGGTGCTTAAACATTGTCTGAGGAGCTTGTCAAAGTAAATATTTTCTGGGCTTCATCCCCAGAGTCTGAAATGGTAGACCCCAGGGGGCCTAAGACTCCGCACTTAAAAAACAGTCCCTGTGATTTGAATGCAGACTGCTTTAAAAAGAAGAGCAGGCTTTGTGAAACGTTGGCCTGGTGGGAAATAGAAAGTGTAGAAACTCAAAGAAAGGATGCCAGGAACTTCCCAGAGTTGTCAGCGCCCTAGAATTTAAAAAGCTACTGTATGTAAAGGGCAGACAGAACACAGCCTGTGTTTTCACATTACCACCACCAAACCGAATGAACTAGGAAGGAAATCGTGCTACCAAGAACCAGGGGCAGGTAAATCACATCTCGTGCTTTCTACCAAAATTCAGGGCATCCCCTTGTAGGGGAGGCCTGGGGAGAAGTCTGATGGCCAAAGCCAACGGCTCCCCAGGAAGAGATGAGAAGAGAATGAGACAGCCTGGGAGGAGGCCTCCCTCCTTCAATCAGTCTGCCTTTCAGACACCAGACTTCACAGCCACGGGGTTGCAGGCACGGAGGCAGGTCTGTGGTGGCATTCAGGAGCCAAAACTGTGGTCCCCATGCTCATGGGTCAGAACGACTGCTTTGGCCACACACCCCATCACCAGAGAACAATCCAGCAAAGGGAAGTCACAGGCCAGTGTGTGGGTTGCCACCATAGTCCTTGGTGGTCCAGAAAGTGCTGGAACACTCTAGAAAAACGTGTGGAGGTCGGGAGTAACAGGCCCTTCAGACAAAGGCTCCATGAGAGATGCAGGCACAGCCCTGGCCAAACACTGCGTGTGACCTTGGGGAAGTCCCTTCCCTTCTTTGAGCCTCCGTTTCCTCATTTGTAAAACCAAGGAGGGCTTGGCAAGGTGTCTTCAAGGTGCCTCTGGCACCTATCAAACTGTTCTTGTTTTTCATTATTAAACAATAACTCCCCTGAATTTTGCTGGCCTTAAAGCCTTCTGGTCATTAAAGTCATAATAATTCCAAACGTAGAGAGGAATGGAAACTCATAGGAAGTACAAAAATGCCAAAAATAAGATTGAAATTGAAGTTAGCTTCCGTCCATCGTGCACCCTAACTTTGAGCTGAGGCAAACTCAGTCTGCTGTGCCCAGGCTGCCCCGTGTCGAGAGCTGCACACGGGCAGAGCGCTCTCACAAGAGGACTGACTGTGAGCCGTGCTCAGCAGGCCTCCAGATGTCCTAGGGGACGGTGCCCTCCTGAGAATCACCCTGGGCACCTGAACCGCAGGGGGACGGAGAACGTGCAGACTGCAGTCACGATCACCGCTCAACACGGTGACTTAACTGCAGATGTGTCACGTCCCAGTGCCACCGTTGCTGCCTTTTCTACCTTGCACAGCTCAGCCCGCTCCGGGAAGCCCAGACCCCGAGACTCAGGTCCTTTAGCCTCTATCAGGATGTATGTGCTGGTTTCCCTGCCAAATGTTGGGAAGCTGCCTCCGGAACTGGAAACACTCAGAATGAAGTTTTACATGCAGGTAGTAAGGGCGCCGGGGAACGAGGAAGGACTTTGTAAGATATCGCAGATACACAGGTATTGATCATATGTCTGTGTGGATAACATAAATGGTGAAGTGGCAGGTGCAGTGCCTGGCACACAGCAGGGCCCAGGAAGTGGAGATGTGGGGATCCCCTTTCCCCACAAAGGTCCTACATGCTCTTACAGAACATTAGCCTTTCCCATGGGAACATGGAGCCCATGTCACCTCCTTTCAACCTGTGTGGAACTTTGTGACTGCCTCAACGGATAGAATGTGCCAGAAGTAACCCTGCATGATTTCTGAGGCTAGGTCATCAAAGGTGACATGGCTTCTCTCATCCGCTTCCAGGATATGCACCTTGGGAACGACGTTAAGGGCTGGGCTGACATTAAGAAGTGTCATGACCCAAAGTCACCATGCTGGGGAGATGGCATGGAGACACCAGAAGAGAGAAAAAGAGACATAACCACGGAGCCCCAGCTGCCCAGCCTCTGGGGGACTGAGTCCTCCTGGCCTGGGCACCAGATGGTGAGCCCATAAGCCTTCACATGACTCCGGTCCCCAGGCTTCGAGCCACCCAGCTTTGGCCAAGAAGAGCAGAGGAGAGATGTACTCTGCCCATGAGAAAAGTCAGGGTCATTGAGGTTTTCAAGTTTGCAGTGGTCTGTGATGCAGGCCTAGATGGCAGGAGGAGGGCACTCCTGGGGTTCTCATTGTTCTGCATGGAAGGTTCAGGAAGGACTCAGGACTGGGCTTGGAGGAAGGGGAGAGGAAGCCTACTTAGAAGGTATATGGGAAAGACCCACATAACCAGAGCCTATTTCTTCTTGCTCTGGTGGGGATAGGTTGTCCTTAGAGTTACCTGGGGCAGGCATCTGGACAGCAAAATGCAGAAAACACCGAGAAAGCTAGCCAGAAGGCTGGAAGAAAGTTCTGAGAACCTCACTAAGATGGCCCAAAGAAAAGAGAGAGTGGGCCAAGTGTCAGCCACTTGGCCAACAGACCACGGGGAAACCCAGCTATGGAAAGAGCACATGGTTTCCCTCTAAACCCTCAGCGGAAGATCGGCAAACTACAGCTGGTGGGCTACATCCAGATTTATGGCTTGTGTTTGTAAATAAAGTTTTATTAGACCACAACCACACTTCTTTGTTTGCATGTGGTCTACAGCAGAGACCGTGCGGCCCAAAGCACCTGAGCTATTTTCTATCTGACTCACCCAGAAAAAGTTTTCCGACCTCTGGCCCAAGGTATCACATGTGGAATCCTGAGATTTAAGGTGCCCTGCCTGGGTGTAGTCTCTTCTCCAAAAGGCCCTTAACGGTATGTACACGGCACCCATTTCAGTCATCTAATGCACCTGAACATCTAACCTACCACAGGCTCCCAGCCCCACCCTGGGGACAGAAAAATGAACAGACACAGTCCTTTGTCCTCTAAGAGATGACAGTGTTGTGCAAGGGACCGCCACACAATCACAGGATTACGGAATGGAGGCAAGGCACAGCCTGTAGGAAGGAGTCTGATGGCCTGGACACAGGCGACCAGTCCTACATGGGAGCGGTGGCCAACGAAGACTTCTGGAAGAAGCCGGATCTTGAAAGACAAGCAGTGGACGGTGAACAGATAGGCACATGTGAGGATCGAACGGGGTGTCTGCACAGAGGAAAGGAGGCATCAAAGGTGGAACCGGAAAGGGCAGGGCGCCTAGACAGGCAATTCCGTTCACTGTGCGGGCAGATGTTGGCCCCAGGGCGGGTGGTGACAGGTGAGAGAGCCAAGAGTTTGGCCCTGGGGGTTATGGCGGGTGGGCAGGCAGGACCGAAGGAGAGGCAGCGACGACAGAGGTCCACAGCTAGACCTTTGCCATCACAAAAGACCCTGAAAAGTATAACTCACTCGGAGAGGAAGAGAGCATGCCCGGATCCCACGGGCTGTGCCCACCTTCACCAAGGCACCGCCATCTCTACGAGTCTGGTTTCTCCCTCCGTCATAGTGCGTCCACCCTGGGCCCCTCCCGATTCAGAGCCCAGGAACTGCCACGATGGGTTGACCACAAGCAGTGAGGGCCACACGGCCCTCACCGGGGGACTCCCGACTTACTGTGCCCAGTGCCCTCCCTACGTCAGCGAGTTTCATCCCAGGCTGACGCTCCTGCAGGAAACAAGAATAATCACCAAATGGAGCCCGTGAATGGAGGAGGGGCACAGCCCCATGACATGTGTCATCTTCAGGGCAGCTGCAGGTGACCGGTGCCCTCAGAATCTCTCTCTGAAAATGCATCTAGGCACGTGTCCCTAGGAACAAGTGGGCCTTTGTCACTGGGCCTGGCATCTGGGAGCGAGCAGGGAACAGGCATTTCATTTTTGGCCGGAACGCAGTAGATTTAAACTTGAGGACAGCCGGGGGACGGAGGGGGGGATCCCCTTTGTTTCTGTATAACATGCTCTTTTAAAGTCGTGCTCTCCTTCCACTGTCCCTCCATTAGAATCAGATAGCTTTATTTCTGTTTCCATAATACTATTGCTAAATACGGGGCATCTTGGGAAAATAATCCTAATTATAAAGCTTGTTCCCAATCACAACTCTGCTCATGCGATTCGTGTCATCACCATCATCATCACTGTTACTGTGTCTAAAGGTCTATGGGGTTGAGCGGCTGCTATGACAAACCCTGAAATGAAAACATTGCCGCGGAGCTGGTGGCAGGGACCCGCGTTCCAGGGCAGTGAGCTCAGGCCAGACCCAATTTGCCAGGCGTGCTCCCCTCTGCAGATGGAGAAGGCAGAGACGCCGAGGATGGGGGGGGGGGACAGTCAGCTGGGGTACAGTCCCAGCCCTGCATTCATGTCCTGGGGGACATCAGGCAGCAAGTCCGCCAATCTCAGCAGACCTCAGTTTCTTCATCTGCAAAACAGGAAACTGAGCCTTTACTAAGTCTTACACTAAGCATTTTGAGATGGTCTGCACAATAAAACAAATTTAATGTAACGTAGAAGCACAAGCCTGTTAAAAACCTGTCACCCTAATCTTCAGGACTGGCAGGCATGAAACCCATCAGGCCGCAGTCCTGCCCTTCTAGCCTCTTAAAACAGTGTGTAATTGGGTCAAGGATCTATAGATGGCAGCCTCTTGCTAACTAAAATCCAAGGAAAAGACACTTGTATCGCTCTCTGTCTTTCTCAGCAAATGCAATAACGCCAGAAAGGAAACAGAAACCAATTAGTCGTTTATCTTCAGAAGTCAAATAAGTGTCTCCTAGGCCAACGTGGCCACTGGGAATGTTTAATCTCCAAAATAAAAAGTGTGTTTCTGAAATCTTCACTGATCATATTTCCACCAGGGGAAACAGAGTCTGCAAAGAAGGATGTAACTTGCCAAATATTGTCACCAAACACTCCCATTATGCTCTGTCTCTACCCCTATCAGAGCGTCTCCTCAGTCTACCTGGGACTTATGTTATTTAGATCCATGCCCTGCTTTCCCGGCGCACAGTGTGGCCCCGTCGGGTGGGGGCCTCACCCAGCCTGGCTGGCGCGCACCTGGCACGTTGTCAGTATCTGTTGACTTGAGTTTTCATCGGGCAACAGAGCTTCCCTACCCTTGTTTGCAATTCCAGGGTATCTCTGTTTATGTCAGAGCTGGATTGGGAATTCTCCCCACGGTCTCTCAACATCGAAGTGATTTTAAAACACTGACCAAGACACAATTTTAAGAAAAGCAAGCAAGCCCAACAAATACGAAGGAGGAAGAATAGAAGGTCCTGACACAGAGGCGTGTTGCGCAACCAGGAATGGGTTAAAAGGAAGAGATTCCTGAGCGGCCCACTTATTTGGGATTCACTGGCTCACCCGCACTCGCACCGTGCTCTCCTGATAAGCTGCAAAATCTAAAACTCCTTATTAAATGTCAGATAAATCGGCTAGCCTGGGGCGAAGCCAGTGAATGGGCCGTGTGTGCTCCAGTCCAGTTCTCTGTAATTGATGGGCTCTGAATAAGCAGAACCAATCCAGGCTGATTGTGGATGAAATGACTACAGCCAGCAAAGTTCAAATAAGAAATATGTGAACTTTAAAGTACTTGAACACAAATCAAGACAGTGAGTTTTTATAAAAATCTTTACTAGCTCAAACCACTGAAGCTCAGAATGACCTTTATCCTTGGGTTGAGTAGCTGGGGGGGGGGGGCGGGGTGAGGAACGTGCACACCATATATCAGGCTCGGAGCCACGGGAAAAGCTCAGTGGGAGAGAGAATTTGCCAGATTCTCTGCTCCCAGCCCCCTGTGTCTGTGTGGACAAGGGAGGCACACATACAGAGTCTGATGGGGGTGCCCTGGACCCCGTATGGGCTGAACCCAATAACTAGACACTAGTCAGTACTGACTCTTCAGTTTCCTCTTCCATCCCCGAGAAGAAACATCCTTCTACTCCTTTCACATATGAGGAAGTGGAAGGTTCTGCAGGTCTTTAGCTATGAAGGGACCACACCAAGCTGTGTCCCTTCGTGATGGACCAGGTCGGCACTAGATGGAATTTTCCTTTTCACTTTTGTAGATCTTTCTCAGCTATTTGGTGGGAGAACCACATAAAAACACCCTCTAGGGTAAAAATACCATACTCTACCTTGCTAGGGAATTGTTTTGGTAGCAGCTGTGCATTCTAACTGATTTATTACTTCATTCATTCAACAAAAATTCTTGGGTCTCCTCTGCATACCAGGCCATATATGGGCACCTGAGTGTGGTTGAGTTGATCCTTCCCACAAAAAATGTATGAGCTACAGTAGAGGAGAGAAACGATCACATTTTATTTTATCCCAAAGCACTGGGTAGGATGATATATTCATGACATGTAGCGAAGGGGAGAGCCTGTCTTCCACCTGTGAGAAGGAGGGCTTTTTTTTTTTTTTTTTTTTTTTTTTTATTTCTAGGAGAGAGAGAGAGACAGCGTGAGCAGGGGAGGGTCAGAGAGAGAGGGAGATACAGACTCTGAAATAGGCTCCAGGCTCTGAGCTGGCAGTCAGCAAAGAGCCCGACGTGGGGCTCGAACCCATGAACCGTGAGATCATGACCTAAGCGAAAGTCGGATGCTTAACCGACTAAGCCACCCAGGCACCCCAGAAGGAGGGCTTTTTGAAGGACAATGCGAAGTAGCCCATGCAGAATGGCTGGGATTAGGAATTTGTAGAGGGACTAGAATGAGAACCTTATTATGTGCCATGCTTTCTTTGTCTTCCAAATGCCAGACAGGTCTTAGCTCATCTGTTCCTCAAAACAACCTTACTAGGATTTATTGTTACCTCATTTCATAGATGATAAAGCTGAAGCACAGAGAGTTAAAGAAAATTACCCAAAGATCCACAATGGTAGATCCACAATGGTAGACGTGAAACCCAACCCAAAGCAGTCTGGCTTCAGTGTTTACAGTGTTGCTCCCTGTGTGATATGGTTTCTGTATAACGGGCATGGGTGCCAGGATGGGGACCATTTGAGCAAGGGCAGAGTGCCTTGGAAGGATGGGGTGTGTATCGGAAAGACCTGGCAGTCTTGTTAGATTGGAAAGTATACAGCATGAAGGGCAAACAAAGATCACAAAGGGGCAATGTATGGCCAATGGGAGACCGTGCGTGCATGCAGCCAGTACTCATTGGGCATCTGCTTCGTATCAGGAACTCCATTAGGCACCAAAAGACTTAGTCATGAACCAATGTTTCAAAAGACCAGGGTTTAGGCATGAGCACAAATCATGGAGGGTAACTTTCCAGAATTATCTAGACATTTCACTGTTACGCTTTTCCTATGGTTACCTAAAAAGTTACTGGATCTCAAAACCAAAACCGTGTATCTCATGATGGGAAACTACCTGAGGTGAAAGCCACAGGAAGCAGGTTGACAGATATAATACAGGATGCCCAGTTAAATTTGAACTTCAAAGAATCAGATAACTTTTTGGTATATGTGTGTCCCAGATGTCCCATGGGGCTCACTTACACTAAAACCTAATTCTTTGCTTCTTGGAAATTCAGATTTAACTCTGTGTCCCGTATTTTTTTTGCCAAATCTGGTGACCCTAAACCTGATTGATCTTTCAACTAAGCTTCTGCAGTTTTTGGATGGGCCAAGAGAAGGTATGGGGTCTAGGTCACCCACAGAACAAGTTAGCGACTCAGTCAGAGACCCAAGGTCAGACTGCAAGGACTTAGTCCAGGGTTCTTTCTGCTCCAACAGGCTGCCCTCCATGTCCGCAGCTCGAGGGGCCAAGATGCAGGGAAGACTTGTAAATGACTGAATCAAGCCACTTAGCCCCTGTGCACTCAGATGCTTTCCAGTCCCAGCAGGCCATTAACCCTTTGTGTCAGCAGGAGAGTGGCTACGGGGCAGGTCTTAATCGTGGTGGGAAAAGTCGGAATTCTGAAAGTGGGATGCCGCACGAGTCAGGGTTGCTCTGGCCCTGGAATCAAAGGCAGAAACCACAATAGGAAGCCAGCTCGCCACTAGGGCTCCCCCTCCCCCCGCAGGCGGTGGGTGTGCAGACAGGTGTCCAATGGCCACCTTGGCTGCATTCAGTGAAATGCTTCAGGGAAAGTCATAAAGTCCTACAGCCACAACTTAGGGGAAATCAAATTTTTCTTTCAGAGCAATATCTCAGGAGACTGTGGCCAACTTCAAGGTGCCTTTATCTGAATACATTCCATTAGGAAAGGAGCAGGAAGAAGCGCTGGCCTTTCAAGGTAACTCAATCAGACTCTGTGGCATTCACAGGGGTATCAGTTACCATAAGCCTCTGGGGGCAGCAAGGAGATTAAGACGCGGATTACCTGCCACTTACTATGTGTCATCAAGGGAAGAGCGGCTTCAGCGACAAGCCCCGTTTAATCGGGTCCTGGCAGGCTTTTCTCAAAAGGATGGTTGACAGCATTTCTAAGCATGTTTTAAACTGTCTGTTATATCAGTGATGGGGGCTCACCATCGGAGAGTGACAGCAGTGTCAACAGCGGCCATTGGAGGAATTTCTGGCAAGTGGCCCTTTGTGAAATGATGAGAAGTGGAAGCAGGAAGGTGCTGGGTGTTGTATGGGAGCTCAGGACCCACTTAAACGTACCTTTGGCTTTACATCTCACTCCTCAGTCAGTCTGTGTGGTTGTCAAGACAGACATCACCAGGTCTGACGCCATCTCTGGCGACAGAAGAAGCCAGAATCAGTCCTGCCTCTGTATCCGGGTAGCCAGACCCAGAGTGGGTTTTCTTTTCCAGGGATAGCCCCACATGAGAGATAAGAGCTGCACAGTGGCTTGAAAAGAGGGTTGCGTCCCAAGCCATTCCACTGTCTAGCCCAGTGGTCAGTAAACTATGACTCGGGGACCAAATCCAGAGCACCTACTGTTTTTTTAAGTTTATTTATTTATTTTCAGAGACACAGAGAGAAAGAAAGCATGTACACATGAGCAGGGGAGGGACAGGGAGAGAGGGAGAGAGAGAGAGGGAGAGAGAGATTGAGAATCCCAAGCAGGCTCTTCACTGTCAGTGCAGAGCCTGATGCGAGGCTGGATCTCATGAACTGTATAATCATGACCGGAGCCAAGATCAAGAGTCAGATGCTTAACCTACTGACCCACCCAGGCGTCCCAGACCACCAACCATTCTTATTGTTTTACTGGAATACAGCCACGTTCACCTGGAGTTCTGCACTGGTATGGCAGAGTTGAGTAGCTACGGCAGAAACTGTGTGGCCCATAAAGCTTAAAATATTTACTATCTGCCCCTTACAGAAAAAAAAAAAAATGGCTGAGCTCTGGTCTACACCATTCCTTACAAGACACTTCGCAGCCCTACTTAACCTCAGATCTGCACTGGGCTCATGGGATGGAGGACATGTCTTGACACATTCTAAACTCCAACACGTTGAAGGAGTAATTGTTGAAAGAAAATCCTACTAAGGCCCAGCCTTCCAGGTGGAATTATCTGACCTAAGTTCTCCCCACAAAGAATTTCCAAGTTACCCAAAGAGATGGAATACCCACTTTTGACAATTTCCCTAAAATGGAATACTCATCAGAAATTGGAAAGGTTCAGAAATCTCAAGGGGCTTTTCCCCACCAACAGGAGTTAGGAGACGCCCATTTCTGACCCTGGCATTGAAGCTGCCTGCAATTTGCACCCAGACCCCTTCCATCTTCACCTGCCACAATTCACGGTGATGGGATATGTTATTTGTTATGTGCCTGCTTCATGCCAATCACTGGACAAGAACTGCAATAATGAGACAGTCATGCCAATATCTCTCAACATCTTCACACCCAAAGACCACAACCAGATGATCCGTAAACACAAGCTGGTCTCATGCTAAATCCTCCACAGAAAAGTCCTTCCTTCCCTCCACACCTGCTGACCCCCACGTGCAGCAAGGCTCTTCTCTAGTGTATCATGAAGTCTTTCTGGATACTTCCTGCCCAATGGTTCTTCTCCCTCTCAGGGCCTCCAAAGTAGTTCTTCCAAACGTCTCTTGTGGGACTGATCAAATCTGACCTGACACTGGTGTTATCTGTGGCCATGGAACCCATGAATCACCAATCAGTGGTCTTCACTACTCTTGAGTCATACATGTGACCATGGTGAGGGTGAAGATAATGCATTGTGGAGAGTCTACCTACATGACCCTGGCACCTCTTTCAAATCAACTGCCTGAAAGGAAAGCTGATGACTCCGTCCTGGGACTCAGGCCATGCCTAGAAAAAGGGGTAAGGACCTTCAGTGGCCAGAGCCAGGAGGAAAGTCCCAACAAAGAAGATGGAGGCTTTGTGGAGTCTCCAGACCATGGTGAAGTTCCACCTCATGAGTGACCAGCCACCTACACAGAGAGAGAAGTCCACTTCCTCACCGTCTGCATGGGCAGGGGGAGTGGACTTCTCCTCACCTTCTCGTCACCTCATGGAGGGAGCAGAGTTTCAGGTCATTTTGTCAGCCAACAAACATTGACTGAGCATTATGTGCCACTGGGAGAAGTGGCGAGTGAGAAAGACAAGTTTGCTGCCTTCACAATGCCTACACTCTGGCCCCGACCCAGCCCAGGAAAATGCATCTTCGTGGAGATTCTGAAGGTGAGCAAGAGCAACAGTTCTGTCTGCATCCCGAGAGAGATAAAGATCACTCAGCACCTTGTCTGGATGTCCCTCCCCTCTGTTCCTAGGTTGGAGGACTGTTCAGGGAGCGCCATTTTGAATCTGAAAGTGGGGAGGCCATTGGGAAATAAGTCACTCCAGTAGCTCTTGTGACACCGAAGAGGCAAGTGCGGGAATCTCAAGTCCTCCCACGCTTACTGGGTTTGGGGCTGGCGCTAGGGGACAGAACAACCTAATCCCGGGGACTGCCTCAGGGGTTGGGGGAGGGCTGAGAGGGTGGCCTTGTGGCCACAGAGTTCATACTAGCTCGGGTGTTGGGGCAGGTGCCCATAAGGGCTCTGTGCCAAGGCCAGAGGTGGAAACTGGGCTTAGACTTGAGAACGGTTTGGCCAGATGGCTGGTGAGTGTACCAGGGCTCAAACCCAGGCTCCTGGCTTCGAGGCCAGTGCTCTGTGCCCACGGTGACTGTCCTAGGGCTCCTGGGTGGGTGACAAGTGGGTGAGCCTCTGTGCTGGGGGACCCAGGGCAGAAGATAACTGACCCTACCCAGGCCCCACTGCTGGCAGCTGGTTGGGAGAGGGGCTCATGGTCAAGGAGACCTTTAGTGGGTTTGCCCAAAACACTCTAAGGTTAGTGACACCACTAGCTGCCCATGAGCCCTTCTAAGGCCAAAGCAGGTCCTATTAGCCTCAGTATCCCAGACACAGTGCCGGATACACCGTGAGCTCTCCAAACTCTTAGTGAATGAGCCTCTGATCTGTCTTCCACCCCTTATCCTCCAAGGGGTCTCCTCTTGCCCTGGAACTAGCCCCTCTTCCCCTCCTTCCCTTTGGGCCCCTACAAATTGCAATGGGGGTGCTCTACCCTGGACTATAGAACATGGTTTCCTGGACTCTTCTGGGAAAATCCTTTACAAATATGATTCTTTGTTAGGCTTAGGCCCTGTGACTTCGTAGGTTGCTGCCTGGCTGGAGATAGCAGGCAGGTAGGACAGCCACCGAGGTCTCCTCCCTGTGCCTGCCAGTCTCCCACTGATGGTGACTCTCAGGCACGACCCACACTTGGGCACCAGCTGCCCGTGTGGATGGCGCTGGTGCGTGGATGATTACATCACAGGCAGTAGGAGAAGAGGTTCTGGGGGCCGGGGGGAACCTGGCCTTCCCTACGGTACCTGTGAGGCGGTCAGACTTTTTCTCAATTCTATGACTCCTGCAGACCCAAGTCTGCCACCACACATCTGAGAGTCAATGCAGCTCCTGACCTTGAACCTCTAGACCCCTGACTTCCCTGCAATTCCAGCTGGACTTCATCTCTCAGTGCCTCCCTTTCCCACAGAGAGGGAGACTTGTCTGGCCAGAACTATACCCCAGCCTAGACCGGTTCATAGCCATGCTCTGAACGTCCCTGTGACCTTTCCCGGTGCCAGCTCCTTCCCCGTGACCTTTGCCGGTGCCAGCTCCTGCTGGTGCTCATGCCCAGTGGGGTGCCTCCTGAAGGTGGCTTGAGGGCGTCTGTGCGGGGTGGGGATGGGGGCCTCCTCCCCAGAAGGACTGGTTTGGTGCTTGCTCCCCTTCACTGCAGCAAATCCACCCTGGGAGCACCCGCCTGGGACCCACCAGCCTCACCAGGCCTCTGGCCACCATGCCTGGATCTGTGGTCTCTCTCCTCTCGTGCTCTCGGGCCAGCGGACCAGGTGCCACCTCCATGTTGCCGGGAAGCCAAGAGCAATCTGTTTACCAAGTGCTGTTTCTATCGCTTCTTTCTACCCCGTTGGCCCCTGTGCGCCCTTAATTGGAAGCACCATGGCCTCCCCAGCAGCACGGAGAATCTGCTCCTTTCTCCCTCGGCCACTCTCCCTCCTCCCCCGCTCTTGCCTCTCTCTCAATTTCTCCTTTTTCTCCCTTGCACAGGTAATTGTGAGCCGGTGAGGGAAAGCCCTGGAGTATTCAGTTCCAAGCGCTACCCAGCAGTTCTCAGAAGGGCACAAAGAACCGCGGTGAATGTCACATTGAGTCCCTGCAGCTGCACCTGCTGGCCGCCCCGGCCCCTCCGGTTCACCAGGGGGTCACCAAGCGCTCGCAGATTCTCCGGTGGCAGGAGAGCTACTATGTTTTCAGTTCACAGTGAGATTAAATCTACAACGTTTGACCTGTCTAATTTATTTTGTGGCTGATGGAGCAAGGAAAGCCCGTAGTAAGATCTGGATGCATTTCTTCCCCTTAAACAAAACACCGAGGAATTTGTAGGAAGCCGTCAGCAGCTCGACATTTCATTCCCGGCCTGGACGTGAAAACGAGTGTGTAATGAGCACTGGATTCCGTAGCCTGAGCAAGCCAACCCGACCCGGCTTTGTTTTTCCCACTGAACTACAGACTCCGGCTAATCAGCGCCGGTAACGCAAGGCGCTGGAGGACTCGGAACGCAAGCTCGGGGCTCCGACCCCAACAAAGGTCAGACCCTGATCTGAAGTTTGCCCAGATTTGGCCACACCCTTCAATGCCCTTCTCGTCTCCTGCTGCTCTCGACCACCTTGTCCATCAGCCAAAGCCATGCCAGCTCTCTCCGCCTCCCTCCCCTCCCCGAGCCGGAGGAAAAACACATCCAAGAGCAGTTTCCACTGAGAAATCAAAGTGCACTCACTTCCATCTCTACCAGTTGAACACCTCCTAGTGGCAGGCAGCTCACCGCGGCTTCTAGAAGGGCTTCGTGAGAGGCAGAATGGCCTTTCATTCTTTTTTGCCTTTTAATGAGTCAGAGGTGGGGCCCCAGTAAACCAGACGCTGGCCAAGTCGCTGAGCCTGGAGCGCGGGTGAGGGCTGGAGCATGAGTGGGGGCTGGGGAACGAGTGGGGGCTGGGACTTGGCCCACCAGTCGAGGCCTCAGCTCTCAGGGAGGCTGGATGACGGGCCTCTGTGTAAGACGCTTGGACAGCAGACACACATGCTTGCAGCCAGGAGAGCGATGGGGCACAGCGGGCGGGGGGAACACTTGTCTGACAGGAGGGTCTGAAGACAAGGTTGGGCAAAGCCAAAGGCAAGGCTGTCCTTAGCCCAGATCTTCTGGGCAGGAGGGCAGAAGGCCATGTGGACACAGGTGTGGGAGGCCCACGAGTGCGCCCAGCAGTGCTGGGCTCCACTGTGTGTGGCGTAGAGCTGGCAGGAGACCGGAGAGTCACTTGGGTCAGGTGGGGAAGGCTGGTAGACGAGGAGCCAGGCCCGGACCCATTTCCAGAAGTCACTCATGGAGTTCTTTCAGCAACTGTGGCGAAGAGGATCGTGCTTTAGAAAGATGGATGTGGCCACGTCACGGGCTGGGGACGTTGCGAGCACCCAGGCGGGAGCCCCAGTTAGGACCCTGTTCTAGAAACCAGAGGAGACAGGAGAATGGGTGCAGGGTGAAGCCTAACAGGGAGAGCGGGCCTGGCCCCGAGCCTGGTGAGGGCCAAGGAGGGACGGGGACACACTGAGGACAGACCTAGTGTGACCAAGGTGATGGCCCTGGCAGCAAATCTTCGGTGAGAATTCACCCGGAGACTCTGCAAAGCACTTCATGTCTTCCTATTTGAGCCACAAAAATGACTGGATAAGATGAATGTTGTCTTCTCTCTCCTGCAGATGACATCACTAAGGCTCAGAAAGGGAAGGAATTGGCCCTGGATCACACAGCCGGAGGAATGGAGGCGGGAGCTGTGTCTTCACGGCTTTCAGGGCCTGGCTGCCTGGCTGCCTCCCCGCGTGGCCGGGAGAAACACACACAGGCCCAGAGCTGAGAGCTGAGCCCCAGGGTCCTTTCACTGGGTGCCATCAAGCCCCCAAGAGCAGGGTGTTTGTCAAAGTCAGTTAGGACTAGGAGGCCCCTCAGGCCCAGAGCCCTGGTGCGGCTGAATCAAATCCCTCACCCACCTCCGGGTTCCAGGCCTGGCAAGGAGGCGCATGTAACACTAAGAGAGTCCGAATCACAGGCCTAGGAAGTGTGGCTCAGCCAAGATACATGTGCCCCCTGGGACCAGGATGTGAATTTCAGTCCAGGCTGGGGCAGGGCTGGTTATTAATTATAACACATTAATTATGACATTCGGCGAATGCTCGAAATGGAGGGCCACGGCCCTCTCCCAAGGCCATATCTTGTCTCATATTTCTCACTCGAAGCCGTGACGAAGGCATGGTATTAAGGGCAGATCGGCCCCCACACTGGTTAAAACTGGGTGAGGGGGAGCCATACCATTCCTAGTCTGACTAAAATGCTGACCTTTGAACACAAGAAGCTAAAAAGATGTATAGTGGTGCAGAGGAAGGAGTCCAGGGAAATGCGCATTCTGATAGAAGGTAATGATCAAGGAAGAACCAAAACCTTGCAATAATTTCAGCCACAGAGTAGGGAAGCAGAGTGGGCTTGTGTCTTGTACAGAAAGAAAAGCTTGTAACCTCAATACTAAGCTCCTAGTGAAGCTAGTTAAAGAATAAAGAAAAAGATAGAGTAAAAGAACCAGGAAGGTGGTACTGCTGGCCACTCTTACCTGGCCAGTCTTTGGCCTGTTTGTTTTGACCGGCTGGACCAATGTGAGCTCTGCCTGGGTCATTAGGAGGGTGAGTGGAGGTGATGATGGTGTCCTCAAAGAGGGATTTCTACCTCACCTCTGTTCCCTAGAGATAGGTAAGAATAAATTCAGCAGGAGAATCTACAGTGAGTTCCTTCTGGTGTATGGGTATGACATTAATGACAACAGCTAACATTTTCTGGGCACTAATTAATTATGTGCCACATAGAGTTCTAAGGATCACTATCTCTGGATTAACTCATTTAATTCTCAGGGCAAATCTTGTGGAGACAATACAGTTACCATCACATCTGCCAGAAGAAAGACCAGGGCACAAGAAGTCCCATCACCTGCCCAGTACCCCCCAACTAGCAAGTGTTAGCACGAAGAGTTGTGCCCAGGTGGTCAGACTCCAGAGTCTACCTCTGAACCCCCTGACACACCCCTTAGATTTTAGGAAGTACAAGAACCGCCTGATGGATATACCCAAGAGATCTGAAAACATACTTCCTCACCAGACTCATACACGCATGTTCCCACCAGCATTACTCATGGCACCGAAGACTGGAAACAGCCCAAAGACCCACCAGCTTACAGACAGAGGAACAAAATACGGTGTGTCCATGAAGAGGAATAGGATCTGCCCACAGAAGAGAGCACAGTGCTGCTACGTGCTTCCATGTGGATGAACCTTGAGTGCAATATGGGAAAGAAGACAGTTGCAACAGACCACGTACTGAATGATTCCATTTACGTGAGATGCCCAGAATAGGCAAATGCGTCCAGACAGAAGGTAGATTAGAGGTCACCAGGAGCTGGTGAACGGGAGAATTGACTGGTGAGAGGTGTTGGTTTCTCTGTGGAGTGCCAGAGATATTCTGGAATTCATAGTGATGGTTGCCCAACATTGTGAAGATGCTAAAAACAAATATCGCTGGATCATGGACTTTTAAACAGTAAATTTTATGGGCCGCCTGGGTGGCTCAGTCGATTGGGCAGCCGACTTCGGCTCAGGGTGTGATCTCACGGTCCATGAGTTTGAGCCCCCGGTTGTCTGTGCTGACAGCTCAGAGCCTGGAGCCTGCTTCGGATTCTGTGTCTCCTTCTCTCTCTGCCCATCCCCTGCTCACTTTCTTTCTCTGTCTCTCAAAAACGAATAAATGTTTTAAAAGTTTTTTAAAAAAACAGTACATTTTATGTTATATTAGTTATTTCTCTATTTTTTAATTGGCACAAATATCCCACCTGCCTGATGCACCAGTGAGGACACTTTCAGCTTTGCCCTGGGCTGCTCCCTGGGCACCCCAGGGGCCACCCCAGTTCCAGGCTTCACACACAAGAGCAGCATCTAATGGAAGAAGAGAGAAGGTTTTCAAAGAATAAGGAAACCTTCCCAGAAGCCCCCAGCATTAGTCCTGGTACATCTGCTTGGTCAGGACTGAGCATCCTGCCCTCCACTAAACCCGTCACTGGCAAGGGGACAAGGGGCTTCTGGGTCTGTTTATACCAATCAGTATTTGCAGCTGAATTATGTTAAAGAAGAGTGGACACCTGAAGAAAACAGGACTTGGTCAGAAAAAGGAGGGGCAATGGCCGTCTGTGGGCACTTACTGGTTCCTGGTACGCCCGGTGCTTGTTAAAACACAAACTCCCAGGGCCTGCCTCAGAGCTTCTGACTGGGCAGGCGTGGGTTTCAGAGCCCTGCATTTGACAGAAGCCCCTCAGATGGCTCTGACGAGGGTGTCCTCAGACCACACTCTGAGCAACATTGTGCAGTGAGGTCTGAACACACACTCAAGCTTTCCTGTTACCCCAGATCTCCCAGGAATCCCCACCTCCCCCTCCATGCTCCCCATACTCTGGAAAAAGCATTCCAAAAGATGAAGGAAAGAAGGAAGGAAGGAAGGAAAGAAGGAAAGGAGGAAAGAAAAGGAAGGAAGGGAGGGAAGAAAAGGAAGGGAAGGAAGGAAGGAAGGAAGGAAGGAAGGAAGGAAGGAAGGAAGGAAGGAAGGAAGGAAGGAAGGAAAGGAAGGAAAGAAGGAAAGAAAAGGAAGGAAGACTTTTAAAAAGACAGATTTAACTGTCAGAATAGAGGAAAGGTTAAGATAAAGAGCAGCATGAGCACTCAAACTTCCTATGTGAGGAATACAACATGGAAAGGCATACTCATGGTGTCTTGAAGCGTTCCTCACTCAGATGAGTGGGATTCAAGCCATGCTTCCATTGACAACTTGGTGTAACATATTCCATTAGCTAAAATAATTTTTTCATCAGATCTATTTGGGAGTTTACAATGAACCTTTCACTGTGAATTCCTCCACATTTTGTAGAAAATGCTCAATTTGAATCCTGAGATAAAAACAAGCATCCTAGCTAGTCACAAAGAAACTTACACTTAAAATGGCCTAAGTATGGAAAGCATTTTGATTAGGACTGTGCAGAAATTGTATCTAGGGTGACACAGATCCATGCACAAAACTCACAGAAGAAGATGGAATTTCCTTTTTTAATCCTCTCAAGTTACATATACAGAATTTATGAAGTTTACCCTTTGCTTTTCCAGTTTAGTTCCTATCAATCCTGTTTNAAGGAAGGAAGGAAGGAAGGAAGGAAGGAAGGAAGGAAGGAAGGAAGGAAAGGGAAGGGAGGGAGGGATGCGGAAGAAAAGAAAGGAAGAAGATGAGAAGGAGACCAACATTTCCTCAGCTTCAATCCCATGTTTTTATAACCATTCCACAACGTCATGGCAAGGCAGCTATTATTCTAACCCACTTCATAGACGTGGTCACTGAGACTGAGAATATCAGCGACTTGCCCAAGGCCACGTGGACGTGGAAGTCCAGGAATTCAGAGCTGAGTCCTGGACCCACTTCTGGAACTGCTGCGACCAGACCCTCCTCAGCAGCCTCACTGACCAGCACCCGAGGGCAGTCAAGCCCCGACACACAGAACTTCTGAATTAACTGCAAGTTCAGCTTGGTTAGAAAGTGACAGTCTCTTAGCAAAGAAAGTTCAGGACTCCTTCCTAGAAGAGAGAGCCTTTCATTTTTTCACACCAGAAAAAAAAAAAAAAAGAAAGAGAGAAAAAATTGCTTGTTCTCTCAGTATTAAAATTGTGCGCCGACACCCTTTGACCTTTTTTTGCTTTAATAGTGCATTTTCTCTGCACTTGGCTTTGATGTCACTAAAAAGATGACCGTAACGTAGCCACTCACCATGCATTTATGCTAAAAAGACGAGCAGTTAGAATGTACCACTTCCATTTGTCTAAAGCTACACACCTCTACAGATCATGTTCTTCCAGACCTTGGAATGAGCAGGATCGTGAGAACACTTCTATTCTCAGTCACAAAAATGGGTGAGAAAATACTCGGCAAGAGAGACCTGCCAACACAGAGCCACTACCTGGGAAAAGGCTTTTACCTGGAGCCAGTTCAACAAAAGCACTTATTTCTCCCCTCCAGCTGACCACATCTCTATTTTCTACAGATCAAAACCCTCTTGAGACTATGGTTTTAAGAGAAATAGAAATCTGAATTTTAATGTAAATGTCAACCCTACAATACAATTCCCCTTGAGAGTTTCACTCCTAAAGGAAGAATTCTGAAATCCGCTTCTCTCCCCATTCCTATGCAGGATTCTTGGTTCTTAGAAGGTCAGAACTTCTCTCAGGCCACAAGGAAGACGCATGTCAAGGCTTTGAGGTAGGTGAATTCAGGTGTGTTGGCATTCTCCAAAGAAAGCTATCATTTTAGGCTCAGATTCTGAAAGACAGTACAGGGCTGAGCAAAGTCAAGTCCTGAGCGTTGAGGTCAAGGTCTTGTTTGTGCAAATTTACCTGAACTGCAGGCAAGCACACTTGTGAACATCACCTGTGTAGGTGTGGAGATGGCTTATGAATCTGCTGTCTGGAGGGAGGGAAATGGCTCAGTGGGAGGCTGGGATTCAAGTGAACCCTGGCAGATAAGAGGGGCTTCCAAGAAAGAAGGCCGAGGTGAAGTAGGTGGAGAGAAGTGCCTTTGGGCACGGGATTTGGAAGTAAGGCAGGTTGGGGCCCATGCAGACCAAGCTGGAGGATTGGGGATGTTCACAGCAAAGCCCTGTGATCTGGGTCTCATCCATTAGTTTTAAAAAGTAAAGCATTTCTGGGAGCTCCACTTGAGCATCGGGAAAGCCCAAATGCAAAGTCCTCTCCCATAGACGACCGACCCTCAGTGCCATATTCCAGCCCCCAAGGCAGGATGCTTTAGGCTGACGGCTCATGTTAACATAACTTGGCAGCATATCAGCATGTGAGTATCCCCTAAGATGGGCAATGTTCTGTGAAACAATGACATAAGGAATCAGTGTAAGAAGGCTTCAGCGTAGGGTTACATCAGACAGACACCAATGCCAACATGGCCAGCCTTCTGCTCATGGGCCAGACACCACTCTAAGCACTAAACCTGCATCTTCTCATTTAACCTGACTCACAAGAACTCCCAAGAGAGGTTCTAGTATTGTGATTCCCATTTTATAGATAAGGAAACGAAAGTCAGAGGAGGGAAGTCACCAGCCTACAGTCAGCTGGCTCACAAGCAGTGGAGTCATCGAAGCTCAAAGAGCCCCTCTCCAGCTGGGCACCTCTTACAAAGAGATGCATTGATTATTACTAGAATAAATGTGAGTCAACGATCCCTTTCCTGTATCGATCGAAATCCTCTTCATTAGAGGTGTGACCTCCATGCTGACCGTTCCCTAAGGACCTTAGACGAAGCAGGCACTAATCCAAGAGGTAACTTCCGGGCCACTCTGTCTGCCACCTTATGTCATCACTTGGAAGAGCTGAAGGCAAGCGTTCCAATTTATTTATTTGTATCTCAAGTTGAGAAGTATCCTGTCAAAACACCAACGAAAACAATACAATGCTAAAAAGCCTGGGACTGAGTCCTCACCTTATACACACGCCAACCGTGCCCCAAACGACGCTACTCACTTTGCATCCCACCATTAAGCTGTCATGATAGGAAATAAATAAAGTCCCAGGGCACTGTTTGGCAATTAGCAGTTATATCTCAGCCTCTTTGGTAGCCTTCACATTGCACCGTAATTGTGAGATTAAAAAGCTATAATTTACATGATTGGTTATAAGTGTGTGGATATCTTGCTATGACAAAGCAATTACCCAAGTGATCATCCTCATAAAGGAATCTGCAATTGTAGGTAAATAATGATTATGTGGCTGACAAGTGCTGTGCTATTGACTCTTAAAACAAATATTAAGATTTATCTTTTCGTATGTCCATATATAATACATATTATAAGCCTCTGGAGGAAGAGTCACATGAAGCAAAGAGAACATGAGAGAGATTTTTGCACGGCACTTCAAAGTCTGGAAGGTACATTTAAAATGCATCTTTGTCTAATGGGTCCACGCAATTGTGACATAAAGAAGGGAAATCAGGCAATGCCATTTCCATGCTTTACAGGGAAGATTTCATCTCAGGAAAACTAAGGGACTTGACTTAGCAGACGTGGAATTCCATTTCTCAAGAATCCTTAAAGAAGAGGAACTCCTTTCTGAGACAGCCCACCATTCCTCTCCCAAAGGCTCACAGGCTGAGCCAAAGGACTTTTCAGTCTCTGAAGAATGCTTCGGTCTATGGCAATGAAATAGAATAATTCAAGCAATAATGACATCTCGACCCCCCCACCCCCAAAATCAAAGGGCACTATATACTTCAACTGTATTTTATGGCTTTGTTCAGTAAAGTTGGACAAAGGTCGTAATTCTTTCATTGTGTCTATACAAAGCCAAGTGGCTACTTGAAAAATGTGAAGTTAAAAATGTTCAAATGAAATGATTCTATATCTACCATTCAAATTTTATTACTTGCCTCAGTGTGACCAACATTATAATGAATGTAACCCAATTGCTTTGCAGAGATGGAGTCAGGAGCCATGGCAAACCCAGAAGAAGGGAGGAGGGAAGAGTCTCCAGGGCACCTGGCCCATAAGACCAGATCTCAAATCTGAGCTGCTCCAGAATGTTCTCTGAGACCTGGGATGGAAACAGGAGGGACCACATCGAGAACCCGTCTTTTCTTGGATTCCTCCCTTCCTTCATTCGACAAATATGTATTAAAGGCGTATTAAGTGCCAAGCCATGGGCCTGGAGCCCCAATGTGAACAAGACAAGGGTGCCTTTGCCCTCTCATGTTTTTAATGATTATTCTTGAGCTAGAGAGAAACAGAGTGTGAAGTGAGGAGAGGCAGGGAGTGAGGGAGACACAGAATCCGAAGCAGGCTCCAAGCTCCAAGCTGTCAGCCCAGAGCCCGATGTGGGGCTCGAACCCACAAACCATGAGATCATGACCTGAGCCAAAATCAGATGCTTAACTGACTGAGCCACCCAGGCCTCCCTTTATTTATTTTTTAAATGTTTTTTTTTTAATATTTTATTTATTTCTGAGAGAGAGAGAGAGAGACAGCATGAGCAGGGGAGGGTCAGAGAGAGAGGGACACACAGACTCTAAAACAGGCTCCAGGCTCTGAGCTAGCTGTCAGCACAGAGCCCGATGCGGGGCTCGAACCCACGAACCTTGAGATCATGACCTGAGCTGAAGCCGGACGCTTAACCGACTGAGCCACCATTTATTTTGAGAGAGAGGGGGGAGAGGCAGAGAGAGAGGGACAGAGGATCTAAAGTGAGCTCTGCGCTGATAGCAGGGAGCCCAGTGTGGGGCTTGAGCTCATGAACTCTGAGACCCTGACCCGAGCCTAAGTAGATGTTCAATTGACTGAGCCAACCAAGCATCGTGATTGTTCCATTTTAATGGAAATTTTAAATGCTGTTCAAATTCCGAAGTTGTATTAAGTCCTACCTATTTTGAATATTTCTATTCTAGTATATTTTTTAATGTTTATTTCTTTATTTTGAGAGATAGAGAAGGAACGTGAGCAGGGGAGGGGCAGAGAGAGAGAAAGAGAGAATCCCAAGCAGGTTCCATGAAGAGCTCAATGCAGGGCTCAAACCCATGAACCATGAGATCATGCCCTGTGCTAAATCCCAGAGTTGGACACTTAACCAACTGAGCCAGCCAGGTGCCCCTCTATTCCAGTATTTTAAAAATATTTCAAGTTTTTAAAAATATCCTAAGTTGTATACCCGCTTCATTAAAAACAAAATAATAATCGAACAAAATAATTACCTGAGTCAACCTATAGGCAAGTGTTTTCGCTCTACATACATTTCTACATGTACTCGTTCATTCATTCATAACATGAACTCTCGTGGAGGGGATACGTGGCCCAGGACAACACTCTCTAAACTTGCCCTTCCCTTCATATCATGTTTCCTCACACAGCGCGGCTCCTGTCTACTAGCTCTTCCTGACATCTAAGGAAGAAAACCTCCAGTCGCCTCCATTAGGGTCCTCCCATCAGTACTGCTCCAGGCTCCAGCCTATAGCTTGTTTTCCTCTGCCCCCTCGTTCTCCTGAGTCTGTCACAAAAACCCAAGAAGGCTTTCAGGTAACGGAAGGACGTTCCAGGAAGGATGGAGGGATGAGGAGAAATGAGCAGGCAACACCAGGCTGTCCCCACGTTCATAAATTATGCCCCTTCACATGGATATTACAACTAAGCTCTCTCCCTACGATCGTTTCAGAGATCACCAAAGTTGATTACCGATGAAGATTTCAGGATTTCCAGCCCTGGAGATGATGAGGAAGACAGATCGGAGAGTTACGCTGGGGCTGATGGGAGCCATCAAAATATTTGTTTAACATCTGCTTCAGTCGGGATTGTTACACCTGGCCACAATTGGTGCCATTGTTCCTGGAGCTAATCTCATAGATTTACCCCTTTCTTTATTTTTAATTGAATTGCCCTACAGGTAAATACACGGAGCCCTTTCCAGTGCAGACACCCTGAGCGTGGGTATCATCCTTGCCCCGGATTCTTTGTGTGTCAAACGAAAGCCACTTCAGACCCCTGAGTCCAAAGAAGTTAATTAACAGAAATCAAAGGAGCCTTTGTTGCCATCCTAAATCTTCCTCTCTTCTCCAGATGGGGACAGATTCACTGACAATTTAGTTCCATTTCTGAGAATGGTTTCTCAGGTTTCCCTTGTCGGTGACTAGAAAGGGCCAGGTGCCACCGAGGACTCCCATTCCTGGGGCTCTGCCAAAGACCGAATCAAAGGGAGTAGAAAGGCCTCAAATCTGTGGTCCAGGACCCATCAGGGACTTGGAGGCCTTGGGTTGAGGACCAAGATGGAGGAGTGGGGTAACCTACAGGAAGTCGTGGAGAAGGGGGTGTAGATGACATCACAGGGCTCTGCTCCAAGCAGAAACACATGAGCAGGGGGCTCCAGGGTGTGAGTAGCCCCTCTTGGTTAAAACCTCCTGTGAAGGACCCCCCATCCAACAGGGTTTAAAGGCCCCATGTTCGAGTCACTGCTTACTTGAATGAAAGGTCCATGCCAGGATTAGCTTTCAGAGATTTAAAAACAAAAAAAAAAGTCCAGCTTTATAAGATCAGCACAATCCCAGAATAAGCAAGCAAAGGACATTCATTCCTTCTGTGTTTACCAAAATCCAATCTATAAAGAGAGAAGATCGGCAGGGAGGCGCAGCAGGTAGGATGGGGTCAACAGCCAACATATACAGCAGCCACAAAGGAGACGTACAGGTGACCTGAGTCTGTAAAACCCAGGACACCAGGAAAAGAAAAACACCTCACGCAGTGTCTGATTTAATTACAATGAGTCCCCGCAAGGTGGGTATTTCCCAAGGGAAGGATGGACACAGAGGGGAAGTGGTCGTTAGGTAGCCCAGCACCCGGGATGAAGCCCAGGATGTTTGGCTCCCAACGCTGCACTTTTCCCAGGAAACCATGTGGGCCCCTGCACAAATTAGAAAGCAGCCTCTGGAGCTTGAAGGAGACAGTTTTAAAAATGAAAGGAAGTTCTGCTTCATACAGTGCGTAATGAGGTGCTAGCGTTTATTTTAATGCTAAGAACCGAGCATAAGCTGAAAATAGATGTAGATTCAAGAATATTTTTGAGCCATGGTTTCAAACGCTGCTTGTGCAGATGGGGCAGGTGGAGCTGGGGGCCAGAGGGAGGACATAGCAGCATCCTGAGGACCCTGAGGGGGGGCGGGGGGGGGGCAGAGAACAACAGCAGGGCCCCCTTCTCCTCTGTCACCAGCCCAAAGCAATATATTTACTTACATTCAACGTTGCCTTAACATTCCACTGCTAACAAAAGAAGTTTAAAAGGCACAGTTTGGGGGGCGCCTGGGTGGCTTAGTCGGTTAGGCGTCCGACTTTCGCTTAGGTCATGATCTCGCGGTTCGTGGGTTCGAGCCCCGCGTCGGGCTCTGTGCTGACGGCCAGCTCGGAGCCTGGAGCCTGTTTCAGTCTGTGTCTCCCTCTCTCTCTGACCCTCCCTTGCTCACGCTGTCTCTCTCTCTCTCTCTCTCCTAGAAATAAATAAAGGATTAAAAAAAAAAAAAGGCCCAGTTTGGGCAGTCATTTTTCCCAGGTGGGTCTGGGAACGTCAGGGCTCTTGGGTGGACAAACAAAAAGAATGAGCCCACCTCCCCTGCTCTGACCGTGACTTTGAGCCTTTAGCATGGAATGAGCACGCGGGGGGCGGGGGGGGGGACACTTTAGACCCTTGGAACGTGCAGGGTCCACGTTTGCTTCCCCAGGAAAGCCAAGGTCTGCTGGCCTCAGCAGAAAGGGGAGTTTGGGGAGACTACAGCTAGAGTGAAGTAGGAACTCACCCGGCTGGATGCGGCTGACAGAAGAAACATCGTCTCTAGACACAGCTCTTGTTCTGCTTTCTCATTTGGGTGGTCACGGGATCTCTCAGACCCCTGTTTCCTCATCGGTCGGATCAGGAAAGCAGCACCTCCCTTGCAGATTTCAGTGAGAGGCTGCTGTCAGACCCTGAGATCCTGCCAAGAACCCACTAGTGTTCGGAGAGATTACAGTGCTTGTGGATTCCCACCCTGCCCCGTAGCTGCCTGCTTGGCTTTCTCTCCCTAGAAGTGAGATCAGGAGTGGGGCGGGGGGTGGGGGTGGGGGGCTGCAGGCTTATTAGCACCTGTGAAATAGCCCTGTGCTTCATTTGTGCTGAATAAAATAATTTTTGTAATGAAAAGTCAAGGAGTTCAGGAAACAGTATTTTCTGAAATACAATTCTCAGTGAACTGGGAACAATATCCACCGAAAACAAAAACAAAAAGAAATAAAAATGAATAGAATCTACTGAAACCAAAGGGGACAGAAAAGTCTCAACTTCAATATTGTGTCAAATTGAGTAATAAAGCGAATTCCCAAATTGCACCAAAGGGCACTTGCTGAATGCCCGGAATGCATAGCCCATCTGCCTCCATCCTTGCCACCTGAGACCCTCACCCAGGCTCTAAGGGCACTGAGATGGCATCCTTCTAGGCTGTCCAGAAGCTCGTGTCACGGCCAGGGCTCAACACCCCCAATCTGGGTCATGTTGAACAACTTCCGGTCCCTCAAGTTCTGTGCCATACCCGCTCCTCCTCCAGCCCTCTGCAGGGAGCCCCGCCCTACATCTTTCTCTTTCCCTGGGGGGCCCCCACTAGCCCTTCAGTTCGTTCAGAAGTCCCTTCCCGAGAGCCCTGCATCCCAGCAGTCAGGCTGCCCACGGATGCAGGATCCACCTGTCCTACGGTCTTCTGTCCTTCTAGGGTGCTCCCCGCCTCCAGGCAGGGGCCAGCCCACCTGTCAGTGTCTAGGTCGGAGCCTGGTGCTTAGTAGGTCCTCAGTGTTGAAAGAAGGTTGTTTGCACAGCCGGGTCTGAGCTATCTAGCCTTCTGTGTGGTCCCCAGGGGTCACTTCCTTCATCTTCTCACTCAGGACAATGAGCAGGACACAGCCCATGTTTCCTCCCTGTGGTCTCCGTGGAACTTCTGGGATTTCTTTCTAAATCCATGGATGGAGACAACAACTAGATTCTGAACTTTCTAGAAAGCCCAGGCCTTGCCCTACATTGTTGTCTGAGCCTCCAGTCTACACTGATCCCCAGACCACACCACAGGGCAGCCCAGTCTCTCCTTCTGGAACCTTCCCTTCTCCTTCTCGGGGGCCCTTCTGACGCATCTGGGGCGTAACCAAACTGTGGGTGTGTGGCTCAGAGACATTTATCACAGAATTACAGCTCCGGGATCCCGTTTCCATGACTGTGACATGATGACTGTGTATTTCACGCCTTTCAGTTTCCCAGCTGGGATTCAGAGATTTAAAGGCATGGGGGTTGTATTTTTAAATTTATGAGAGGGCCATTGATTTAATTAATCGTACCCAGAGAGTGTCGTCAGTCACAATAAGAATTCTTAAAGGCAAAGAGGACCAGAGGAGGGAGGTCTCCAATGGTTTGCAGCCGTCAAAGCTTGTGTTCCTTTGAAAAAGCCAGTGATGCTAAGGTTCTGGGCTAAAATACGTTCTTTAGGAGGCATGTCCATAGCAGGCAATGCACCCAGAGCATTCTGAGAAGCACCCATCTGCAAACAGGATAGCCTATGTGCCGTGGCACAAACCAAAGTGGTCTTTCTTTGAGGATCTCTGTGTCGCACGATCCTTTAAAAAGGACAAAACCCACTCACCAGCCAGAAGCCGTCTCGGCCTTTCCATCAGTCCATTCCATCATCCGATGGGTGTTGGCTAGGCTTGAGCTCTCTGAATCAGGTTTTCCTTAATGAGTCACAAGGAAGACCATGCTCTCCTCTGGGCAAGTCCCAGGGTCAGGCATCAAAGACACCTAGCCTGCCTGCTCCAGCCTGCTCATTTTACGGATGGGAACACTGAGTCTCAGAGGGCTTGTCTGTGAAAGACAAAGCCAGGATGTGAGTCCAGTCTCCGGATCCCTCCCAGGGCTCTGTCTGCTGTCTGGCACTGCCTCCTGACTGAGAGAAGGTCTCGGCTGGTATCCCTTTCACAACATCAAATTCTTTCCTTTTTTTTTTTTTTTAAGTTTATTTATTTTGAAAGAGAGAGAAAGAACAGGAAAGTAGCAGAGAGAGAGAGAGAGAGAGAGAGAGAGCGAATCCCCAGTAGGCTCTGCACTGTCAGTGTGGAGCCTGATGTGGGGCTCACACTCATGAACGGTGAGATCATGACCTGAGCCCAAACCAAGAGTCGGATGCTTAACTGTCTGAGCCACCCGGGTGCCCCCCAGTCATTTATGACTTTTAGACTTCTACTCTCACATAGAAAAAAATTTTTATGGACTTACATATTTCCTCCAGAATCACATCCTAGTCTTTTCCTCGTGTGCTTTCAAGAGGTCAACGTTTTATGTAGATTCACAAACCCAGAAGCTGTGCCGAGCACAGATGTGGCCCCATCGACACCATGCTTGAGGTTGTGACATCAGGTCTTCTGCCAGAGGGTCTAATGGGTCTCTTCTAGGATACTTTCCAGGGAACCTAAAGGAGGGAGGGAGAGTAGAGAGGAAAAGGTGGCCATAATTCTGATGGCCAGAGTCATTTACACTTGTTATTTGCATTTGTAAAAGGAGTCTGTCCATATGGGAGAAATGCTGACTGATCATCGGGAGCTGAGGAGCTGAGAGACGCCATGAGCGCAGCAGGGACTGGGAGATGGTCTTACTTCCCCCTGCAATCTTTCCTCACTCTTCTAGCCTCACGCTGGGCAGGGACCCTCCTCCTGTCTAGCACTGTCACTGGCTGCTGGCTGCTGATGTGCTTGACTCCCAAGGGGCAGAGAGCTCTTGGAAAGCAGGCACTTATCTGTCCTGTTGTACCTGAATCTCCTAGCAGACGGAGTACCTGGCACTTAACATATGCTCAATAAACGCAGATGGCTTAAATGGGGGAATGTGGCCCCATTTACTCATTTTATAGAAGAGGAAACGGAGGTCCAAAGAGGTCAAGTGAGAAATCAGTAGAAGAACCAGAGCAAGGATCAGGGCCCCAGCCTGAACTTCTCCCATCCCTTATCTTTGCAAATAATAAGAAAACAATATGGATTAACCTGAACCACTTAGTTCTGCTTTACCAGAATCATGCAAACTCATTCTCTTCCACCTCACTTCCCACCCCCCTACCCACCAAAGGTCTTGGAAAACCTGCAGGCTTTTATGCAAATGATCTTCTAGGGGCCCCGTAAGAAGCAAATGTTTATTTTCCCTTCAAAGGTCCCTGATGGGCTTTATGGGTTGGGCCTGGCTAGGCCCCTGCTATCAGATGGGCATGCAAATGACTCGCCTAGAAAGGTCCTGAAAGAGAATAGCTCTGTTTTCAAAACCACTGGCATTTGCCTGGACATTTGCCTTCTCATTTTCCTTTTCCGTTCCAAGCAGCGTGGGGGCACCCTAACTGTCTGCCTAGGAAAATTCTAACAGCAGGTAAGTACAGGCCCAAAGCCTGGGAGATGGGCCAGGCAGTGAGGAGGGCCCGAGCCTCGGCCCCTCTGAAGTTCTGCATTCACCAGGAGTCCCATCTCATGCAGAGAAGAAAAGAAAGGTGGGCCATCTGCCACCACCAGCGACCTGAGGGTACCAGCAGAAGCACTTTGAGGAAAGCCCTTAAAAATATCATTACAAACCACAGGGGCTGACATCTTCTGAGTCATCAGCTCAGAATATTGAGAGGAGAGTTTTTTGTGGTTATTTTTTTAATATTTTATTTATTTCTGAGAGAGAGAGAGAGACACGGCATGAGCAGGAGAGGGTCACAGAGAGAGGGAGACACAGAATCTGAAACAGGCTCCAGGCTCTGAGCTAGCTGTCAGCACAGAGCCTGATGTGGGACTCGAACCCACGAACCATGAGATCATGACCTGAGTAGAGTTCCGACACTTAACCGACTGAGCTACCCAGGCGCCCTGAGAGGAGAGTTTTTTTGAATGCAAGCTTTATCCCCAGTTCCAGCCTGCCTGCTGGGAGGCCTTAGGGGTGCCCTCTGAGCACCGTGACATCACCCCCAGGGAAGAAAGAGGTAGAACTATTGGTGAACTTTAAGGGGTCCCAGGAAGGAATGTACACAGCAGCTTTATTCATAATAGCCCAAGACTGGAAATTACCCAAATGTCCATCAGCGGGGGAATGGATAAACAAATTGAGGCAGACCCAAATCACAACTACCACCGGGCAAGAAAAGAATAAGCTACACATACAGGAATTGCAAGGTGCTACCTAGGTGGGGGAAGCCGGGGCCTCAGTGGGGGGGAGCTACTGTGACAGGTAATGGCGAGAAGCATGATGAGGAAAGAGAAATACTTTCTGTCTTGATTGTGGAGGTGGTGATGCAACAGTGTTCACCGGTCAGAGCTCATCAAATGGTACACTGCATGTTGGTGAATTTTATTGCACGTAACTTACACCTCAATAAGTGCAATTTTTTTAAAGAACTATCACAAAGAATTATGTGACATTAGATATTAATCTCCTATGAGGATTCTTGTTTTTCTGCCTGGAAAATGGTATTCAAAACATGGACCAGCCGAGAACCCCCTTCCTCAAGGAGTCCTGGGAGAAGAGCCAGAGAATCCCATTCCTCCATCTTTTTAGCCCATTACCAGCTAGCTGCTGAGATAGGTTGAGAGGTAGCAGAGCTTGTAATTAAGAGTGGAGATTTTAAAACTTGAATTCAATGCCCAGCTCAGCCAGTCACTGGGTGACCCTGGAAAAGAGTGTCAGACTCTGAAACCCCGAACCTGTGAAATAGTAATGAAAATAGCCCCTCCCAAGGTGGAAACAGCCCAAATAGCCATCCATGGATAAACAGACAGACAAAATGGTGGCATATCCACCCAAAGGAGTATTATTCAGCCATAAAAAAAAAAAAAAAAAAAAAAAAGAATGAGGTGCTGACACAGGCTACAATATAGGTGAAATTTGAACACATTATGCTAAGAAAAAAGGCCACATATTATATGATTCCATTTATATGAACTATTCAGAATAAGTTAAGCCATTGAGACAGAAAGCAGATTAGTGATGGCCAGATGTAGAGGGGAAGAGGGGAAGCAGAAAAACTGTTTAAATTTGTACAGGGTTTTGTTTGGGGATGTTGAAAATGCTTTGAAACTAGACAGAGACGTTGGTAGGCCAACACTGTGAAGTGCTGAAATCAATTGAAGGTCACCTTAACATGGTTAATTTTATTTCGTGTGAATTTCACCTCCTTAAACAAAAATAACATCTCTCTCCTTGATGTCAGGAGGCATTGAGAAGGTCACTCCGGCAGGAGGCACAGTCCTGGGGGCAGAGTAAACCTCAGGAGACACAGCTATGATGACGCTGAGCTCACCAGTGGAGCCTTCCTTCCAGCGACCCTGAACTTGGGGGACCACAGATGCCAGAGAAGCAGGGATGGCGGGCCGGTCCAGACCCCAGCCTGCAAACCCCTGTCTCTGCCTGTCCCATGGACAGCCCTACCCCTGAATCTGAGCTTGGACTGGAGGATGAGTCACTTAGGAAAATAACTTGGCCTGTGTCGTGGGCCCAGCCTTAGCCCCAGGGGCTGACATTTGATCTTTGTCCTGTGACCCCAGCTCTGACCCGTGCCTAATCCCATGGCCAGGCTGGCAGCAGGGCGGGGCCCCCAGGAAAGCAGCTTTTCCCAAGCAGGTCCAAGCAAGCCTGGGCTCCCAGCAGATTTTGTCTCTGTTAGACCAGGTGTACAGGGCATAGGAGAGCCTGGGAGATTTTTAACAGGCTCATAACAATGAGACTAATTAGTATCTAATCAGAATCTTATTAGTGTGGGAACCTATTGAGGCATGGTAATCCACACTCACCAAGACTGTGTTTTCGAATGGAAATCAATGAACATCTCCATCCCTGGTAAGTTTCTGGGAACTGCTCTCAACCCACATGTGAAGGGAGAGTTCAGACCTACGCAGGTTCCTGAGGCACAGAAAGAGGTTTCAACCGGAGTCCCCCTGGAGTCCATGAAATGCGCATCCACCCCCCCAAACCTATGGTTTACTTTAAGGAAGGATCGAGCTGATGAAAAAGAAAGTCCTCTTTGGACTAGAAACTGTGTTAACTTTGTGGGCCCCTTAAGCCTTCTGAAGGCCAGGATTCTCTAAAGTGAAAGGGTTGTTCCAACTGACCCATCTTTGGGGCTTCTACCAGCTCCTTCTGTGAATCTCATATCCTGAGAAATCATCATGTTCTCATGAAATCACCAAGCACCGAGGAGAGCGCCGGGCTTGGGACAGAGCCTTGGGAGGGATTCTCCTAGAAAAGGTGAGCAGAGCTTTACGGATCATACAGGAGAGTGTAGACGAAACCTCTCAGGGGCACCCAGAGGGCTGGTAAAACGTGGAGCGCTGGGCCTGCCCCTGGTGTTTGAACCTGATAGGTCTAATTTCTGACAGGTTCCCAGGTGACATCAATGCTGCCGGCCCTGGAACCGTGCTTTGAGAACCACTGGTGTGGAGAAAAGAACCAGAGGGGATGGGGGTAGGTTGGAGGTGGGGTGGGGACAGAGACAGAAGGTCCCAGAAAGGACAGGAGCCACATCAAACACAAGCATCCGTGAAGGGTCAGGGTGGGGGGCGTGGCCTTTGAGGAAAGAGATGGGACATTCCGGGGGGAGACAGTACCAGGAAGGGGCGGTAATACGCGGAGTTCAGAAGGGAAGATGCGCTAGAATCATGGACCGGCCAACAGGAAGAAAGATAAAACCCAGGGAGAGGCAGCCAGCAAGTCTTGGGGACCAGAGGCAGGATATAGGAGCGAGGAAAGAGCGGAATTCCAGTCTTTAACAGAGAGACCTGGGGCACCTGGGTGGCTCCGTCAGTTAAGTGTGTGATTATTGGTTTTGGCTCAGGTCATGATCTCATGGTTCATGGGTTCGAGCTCCATGCCAGGCTCTGTGCTGACAGTGCGGAGCCTGCTTGGGATTCTCTCTCTCTTTCTCTCTCTCTCTGCCTCTCCCCTGCTTGTGCTGTCTCTCTCAAAATAAATAAACTTTAGATAAATAAATAAAAGAGAGAGAGAGAGAACTGTTCTATTTGGCTCAACATCGTCTTGCTGACATACGTGGCTAAGCATGACAGTTGGCTCATGGTCTCTGACTTGCAGAAGAGCCCATGCAAAGCTGTGGTTCACACGGGGGTTGTCGTTGAATTCAGGAAGGGCTGTTGCTGCTCGGGGGCGGGGCTTGCATTCCAACCCTGGTCTGTCACAAGCGATTCTATTCAGTCTCCCTCTGCTTCCGTTAGGTCACAGGGGGACCTGTGGAGTCCCCACTTCCAGGGGCTTGTTTCTTGGGAAACTGACCTCACTACCAGCCTCTTCTTCCTCCCCCTTTTTTTTTTTTAAGTTTATTTATTTGTTTTGAGAGTGAGACAGAGGCAGAGAGGGGGCACAGGGGAGGGGCAGAAAGACAAAGAGAGAATCCCAAGCAGGCTCCTTGCTATCAGCTCAGGGCCTGACGCGGGCCTCAAACCACCATGAGACCATGCCCTGAGCCAAAATCAGGAGTCAGATGCTTAACTGACTGAGCCACCCAGGCGCCTCTCTTCCGCCTCTGTTAAATAAGCTATCGCCACTGTGTCCAAGGACTGAATCAGCTCGTGCAGGGAAGCTACTCTGTACTCGGGGACAGGTCACACTTTACTGTCAGCATTTACTAATAGGCACTGGTTACTGTCTCTTAATTCCAACCAGCCATGATTAAGGTTGATGACAGAAGCTGAAGCAGTAACATTTGGGATTTTACAGGTCTGTTCTTTCAGGCTCAGGCCAAGGGCATAAATGGTGTTCGGGCAGCAGCAATGGCCGGATGGAATTTTCCTTCAAAGCTGAGCCAGGCAGAGCCCCCAGGGCAGGACAGTGCAGAACTCTGTATGAAGGAGACAGTCAGCTCAGGGAGGGGCCAGGAAGCTGGGCTAACTTGTGTTAGTAAAGGAGGCTTGTCAGCCCAGAAGCAGAGGAAACTTTCCCTGCAGACTGCGAGGCACCAGGGAGCCTAAGAGGTCACTGGCCTAGGACCCCAAGAGCCAGATGTTATCACTGGCTGGACCAGTGAAACCTGAGCTTGGACCCTCACACCACAGACTACATCTTGGGCAGGCGCCAGGCAGCAGTCAAGACAGGGAGCTGTTCCCGGCCTGGGGTGCTGGGGATACTGCCTGGAGAGTGACAATTGTTTCACTTCCCTCCCCTGCCCCTGCTTCCTTCTCGTCCCTTGGTCGGGCACACCTCAGGGTGCGGGTGCAACCCCCTCCTGCACCTGAACCAGGAGGAAGTTACCAAGTGGTACCTGATGTCGGTTGGGTGTTTGCAGGGATGTAGGGCAGAGACACAAAGACCAAGCAGAGGAACTGAAGCCTGACCCGGCACCTTGGCTGGACTCAGAAATTCCTCCCAGATCCACCACTGTGGCTTACTACCCTCCAGCCAGACACCCTAGAGGTGAGAATGAAACCCATGTACTCCGCCTTCAACCTGGACACTGAGGTCCCAAATCGCACCTGTCTACACAAACAAGACTGTGTGTCCCACTGCTTCATTAGCATGACTGTGTATCTGGAAGCATCTTACCCAGGCAAATGGCTTGATTGTTCACTGGAGAAACCTCTCAAAAGACATATCAATTCTTCAACAGGTTGAAGCACACAGTTTGTACCCTATGATTCTTCGAATCTCTCACCTCTAAAACCCTGCCTTGCTGTTTCTACATTCCTTGCCTGCTGTATCAAGATCTTCATCTAACCTTAATCCAGTCTTCCCACAATTCCTACACTGAAAGCCCCACCATTAAACCAAACTCTCAATTCTCAATAAATTCTGATCTTGCCTTCCCCCATTGAGACACTGACTCCCAAAGCTCTATAGAAGTGGTGCTCTCCCTTACCATGGAGAAATTACCTCAGCTTTGTTCTTGTCAATGGGTTGTGTTGCTCATATGTGGGGAGCCAGTATTCAACAGAAGTATTCAGTAAGTATTTTTGGAAAGGTGGGTAGACAGGTGGATGAATGAATAGATGGATGCATAGGTGAGTACAAAAGGATGGAAGAATGAGTGGGTGGATGGACGGATAGATGGATGAATATGTGGGTGGATGGATGGATAGGTGGGTGTGTCGGTGGATGGATGGATAGGTGAATATGGGTGGATGGATGTCTAGGTGGGTGGATGGAGGGAGGGAGGGATGGATAGATGGATAGATGGATGGAGGGAGGGATGGATGGATGGAGAGGTGGGTGGATGGAGGGAGGGATGGATGGATAGATGGATAGGTGAATATGGGTGGATGGATATCTAGATGGGTAGATGGAGGGATGGATGGATGTCTAGGTGGGTGGGTGGATGGGTGGATGGATGGATAAGTGGGTGGATGAATGGATAGGTGGGTGGGTGGATGGAGGGATGGATGGATGAACATGTGAGGGGCTGGATGGGTGGATAAACGAGTTGCTGGATTCCTACCAATGCTAATGAAGCCTTCAGATCTGGGCTTATTATAAGCAAGGAGAAAGTCCTATCCTGGTTTTAGGACAGGAAGCCTGTCTGATCAGAGAAGCACTATCACCTCTGCAAGGAAGCCTCTTAAATTTATAAAAGTTAAGTCTCAAGTAGCGAATCAAGATGATGTTGGTTGAAATTTGCAACTCAAAGGCTGAATTTGAAAACAGCCCTGGTGTTTTCACCCCAACTTGATGCGACACGTGTAGATCAGTATCAAATTAAATGTCCCCATTGTACCTTCTCTGTATTGGGCACAATGCAGGCTGTTACTAGCCCTGTCCCCCTCTTGGCCACATCCTTTTTTAGCTTAAATTATACAGAAGCAAATAATTACCAGGACTTTCTGTTTACCCTCCTTAGAAGATTTAATTTATCCCAATAAACATAGAAGGCAGATCTTTTGGATTTGAAATGACATATAATTTACTTCTAACAAATGCTGAGGGTCCAGGAGAAAGCCCATTCATCAAGCTGATCTGAATCCCAGGCAGCTTACCAAAAGCACCTTTTGTCTAATTGTTTTCCATCACAAACAACATGTGGGGGGGGGGGGAGGGCACGGAGATTTAGACAGTATTTCCAAACACTGTAAGCTACATAATTATTGTCCTCAGCAAACCTGGTGATAGTGTTAGAGTCACAATAGCAATTTATCTGCCTAATCCCCCATTCACTATGGCCCATCACAAGTGTTGTGTGGTTGAGGAGGCATTCAGTAATGTTCCATTCAAACCCGAGATTTAAATAACATTACCACCGTGACCCAGGCCCAACAAAGCCCAGGAAATCCAAAGGGGCTAAGGGACCGTCCTTGATGCCTGGCATTCAGTCGAGGATATCCCGGATGGCGGAGAGAAGACTCTGGGCTGCCACTCTCTCTCCGATCTGGACCAGGCACAAAAGACATCATCCCCCAGCGCAGAGTCAGTGGCTGGGCTCTGTGCTGACCCGCCTGCCTGTCCAGGAGACTGTCAGCTGAAATTGTAGCTCTTTTGTTGTTGCTTTTAAGTAGCAATAGTGTGGCTTCAGCTGCAGCCTATGGACCCAACTCTGGATGAGCTCCTGACCTCCTACCTACCTGCCCACGGGACACCGTATCCCTTCTGATGTTTCACTGACACAACACAACCATCCAAAATACACCTCCTCATCTCTCTACCTGCCTCCCTAGCCCCCCAGTTTCCTCCCCAGTGGACGGCCTCATCACTCACCCAAGCACCCAGGCCCCAAACCTGGGGGCAGACATGCCCTTTTTGCCCCAAATACTGCATATTCCACTTGGCCGGCAAGCCCTGCTGTTTCTAACTCCTGGATATTTCAAAAGCCCAGTTGCGTGGCCACGTCTGTGCTGTGGGTTCTGGTGTCTGACTGTGTTACTGTACATTCTCTCAGCTGCTTTCCCTGCTTCTGGTTCTTTCCTCTTCCAGTCTATTCTTCTCAGGACAGCAGGTGTGGAAGGCAACGCTCAATAGCAAATTGGGACTGTTTTGATTTAAAAATGCAATTCAAAGACGGTGTTTGAAAAATAGCCTTGATGAACGGGGCTGCTCACTCAAACTATAGAACTTCAAGGGGTCAGTCAGCCCCTTGTTGGATAACCTGCAAAAACTTGCCATTATCTTCAGGGTCAAGTCTAAGCTGGTCCTTACTCTCCTTGCCATCTCTTGCATAAGACTCTAGGCATATCAGTAGTTTCTTGTATATGACACACCCACAGCTTCAAAGTGAAGAAGTTCCAAACCCAGGGCATCACTGCATGTTTCCGTGAACTCCATCTCAGATCAATTGGTGGGGAGCAGGGAGGTGCCTGGGGAAGGGATCGGGGGTGTAAATCCCACACTCAGCCTGCAACTGCAATCCACTCCTTGAATTTCCAGATGCAAGATGCTGGGACGCTTCTACTCACAAGACAAAGGACTGATTCTCCCACCAAATGCACCAAATGCAACGACCCTTTTGAGAAGGAAACACATAATGGACCAAAGAGAGAAGAAAAAACAACTTTAAACTCGCATGAACTGGGTTCTGATTGCAGCTTTGTTACTTCTCAGCTTAGTGTTCCTAGGCTGGTAAGTACTGGATTTTTCCAAGCTTCTGTTGGAAAATGGAGATGGGAATAGGGTCTGTTGCCCAAGATTACTATGAGGGGCAAGTCAGAACACCCCTGCCCATTAAACCCACTTCTTTGCTACACTAATTCCTATTCTCCTAAAGAATCTTATATTTCATGTCCCATCTCCCAGGGCACCTTCCTGCCCCAAGCCCCCAGAATGAATTCAGAAGGCCCCACGATGGCCCTACTGTTGGCATGTTTTTATCTGGGTGGCAGGTGCACGTTTGCTCACGTGCCTCGCACACGGGGCTGTGAACTCCATAAAGGCGGGGTCCAGGGCTTGCTTCTCAGTGTGTCCCTGCACCTGGCTCATGGCTATACTGGCAACTGACCATCCAAATGGCACGTCACTGTGCTAAAGCCCCTCCCGTGACGCCGCAGGTCTCAACAGAGAACCTCTGGGTCCCTGCCCCTTTCCTCTTGTCATCTGTTTGTCACACACGTGGGCCGATTTTTATTTTACGCTTTGAGATCTTCAGTACAACATGTGTCTTTATAAGCTGAAGGAACGTCCCACCATTAAAAGTTGTATCAGTTATCCATGGATGCATGTGTGGGCCGGCAAGTCCTGGCTGCCATCTCCATCACCGACTTAGGGATGCAAAATGGCAGGGCTGACAACACCATGCTCTTCTTGGGGGCGCCTTCCTGGGCTCAGGCTTGCCATCCAGCAGCCAAACGCCTCTGGCCCACCAGGCAGGTCTGGCTGCTCCTCATGTGCGCAGGTGTAGGGGGCAACCTGTCAGCGCCACGGGCCAGAGACAAGGTGGGAATGGGGTGGACTGTCACGGTTCCCAAGCAGCCATTACACATGGCCGTGCACATCTCTCCTCCTGTGTGAGTCAGTGATCCAGTGAGCATGACGGTGACTTGTGGGGGGTGCACAGAGCACAGTGTCCCCCCTGCCTGTGTCCCCAGGCAGGGCTGGGATGAGCCCTTTCTGAGGGATGGCTGGTGATGCCAGGCAGCGGCTGCAGAGGGACCAGCCACTCGGAGACTTAGGACCAAACTGAGGAAGCACGTGGTGTTTCATTCAGTCTGTGGACACCGAGGGAACACAGTTGAGTACCCCAGGCAGGCGCTGATGACAAAGAAAACAGGCCTCTGTGCAAGCTTGAGGGTGAGGTCCTGGGGCTAGAAATGGGATAGACGCCACCTACTGGCTGTGTGATCTGAGGAAGAAACCTCTCCGGGTCTCATTCTTTCAATGACAACTGTCTTCATCAGGATGGGTTGCTATTACAAAGTACCGAAGACTGGATAATAAACAGCAAACATGTATTTCTCACAGGGCTGGGGGTGGGGAAGTCCAAGGCCCCAGTGCTGGCAGATCTGGTATCTGGTGAGAGCCCACATCCTGGATTGCAGATGGCCGCCTTCTCGCTGTGTGCTCACGTGGCAGAGACAGAGAGAACTCTGGTGTCTCTTTCTCTTCTTAGAAGGACACTAATCCCATCGTGGGGCCACCCTCATAACCTCATCAAATTTAACTGCCTCCCAAAGGCCCCACCTCCAAACACCATCACCCTGGAGACTGGGGTTTCCACACGTCGATTTGGGGAAACACGAACATTTGGTCCATAGCAACTACTTGTCACGTTCTCACTATGTGCCAGGCACTGTGTCAGGCTTTTTGGATACAAGCTTTCCTGCAAAATAAGGATTTCATGGGATTGTTGTTAAGTCCATAAAACATGTAAAGCAATGGCTATAGTACTTGACCCTCAATTAATGTGGGGCATCCTTTCCTGCTAACACGTGTCTCTTTTTGGGTGTTGGGGTGGTGGTGGGAAAGGTAGGAAACACATTTATCGAAAGCCTGGCATTCCAGAGAAAGATACATGGTAAGCGATAATAGCAAATTCCCAACCAGTGAGCTCTTCCCTGTGAAAAGAGCAGACCAGGCAGAGTTTGGAATGACCAGAAGTGAAGGCAGCAAGCACAAGGCCAAGAATGTGAGGCCTCCTCTCCGCCATTGTCCTGCTGTGTGGCTTTCGAGGTCTTGACCTGGTTCTGGTTTTTCTCATCTGTCAGAGGGAAGTAAATAACATCTGCCTTACTTAGCCCTCACAGTAGTAATATAAAGCTCAAGTTATAGATCTTAATGTGGTAACAGCAAGCTGAGGTGAGCTGGGGGGTGCCCTTGGCCGCTGCAGAGAACAGCAGGGAACTCAGCAGTGGGCCCACGAGACATGGGAGGGGCCATGAATGGTGCCTGCTTCATTGGGGACCTCACACGTGACGACCCTACAGTCAGCATATGTTCTCTACTGTCGCGATGCCTGCATTCCCAGAGAGGATTTGGTCAGCAACTTCCATGCTCAGAAAAAATTTAGAAAGCCACCTACAAGGTGAAAATGGGTCTCACAAAATCCTTGTGCTCAAGTTCGTCCACCAGAAGCTTCTAATGGCTTACCGTGTGCTCGATGTTAACCATGACAGTCACAGTGGCGAACAAGGCATATGGGCTTTGAGCAGTTACTATTTTAGAGGGAAAGAGGAACCCTTACATTTGATATGTACCAAGAATGAATCCAAGGGGCGCCTGGGGGGCTCAGTCAGTTAAGTGTTCCACTTTGGCTCAGGTCATGATCTTGCGGTTTGTGGGTTCGAGCCCCGCATCAGTCTCTGTGTTGACAGCTCAGAGCCTGGAGGCTGCTTCAGATTCTGTGTCTCCCCCTCTCTGTGCTTGCCTCCCTCCCTCCCTCTCTCTCTCTTTTTCCCTCTCAAATATAAAAGAAACATTAAAAAGAAAAAAAAGAATGAATCCAACAAGAGGCAGCAACAGGAAAAGGAGAGGCTGGGTAGTCAGGAAAGGTCTCTTCAAGGAGGTGACTAGTAAGCTTGGAACCAGAAGACATGGAAACAGCTATAAGCACAGAGGGGCAAAGGATGTCCAGGGCCCACCAGGTAGCCTGTGCAAAGGCCCTGGGCAGGAAAGGCCAGTGATGTTTGAGGAACTGAAGGGTGCCCAATGTAGCCAAAGGGTATTTGAGCAAGAAAGAGAGTAGTCAAGCATGAGGTTGGAGAGATGGCCCAGGGCCAGATCGTGATGGGCAGGGTGTTGGGCTTTATTCATGGGCGTAATAGCCATTGAAGGTTTGAAATCAGGCTAGGGACATGCTCTGCTATGTAAATCCAAATGGCCACAGCGTGTGCTGAGCCTGGAAGAACCGAAGAAGGGCAAGGGAGGGAAGGGAGGCCAGGAGGAAGGCCACAGACAGAATCCAGACCGTGGGGAGGAAATTACCATATTTTATTAGTCGGGGAGCCCTTCCACCCTTCACTCAGACATGACTTACTGTTAATTTATGCTCTATTCTAAGACCATGGTTATCTTAACTGCTGGTCCAGAGCACATGAAAAATAATTTTCAAAGGACTAAGAGAGGAGCTCTGGGGTGAATCCCAGAGCAAAGTTTGCCAGACGAAGCTAAAGTCACAGGAAACGGTTTAGTAAAGTCACATAAACCTGAAAAGCAGATCTGAAGACAAAAGTAAGAGGCCACTCTGTGCAGGACCAAACAGGCCCTGCACCTCACTGGAATGTTCTAGAAGGCACTTTCCAATGACTGGAAGCAGCATTTGCTCAACCTCGCACAGTTTAGTAAGGCTGGGCACGCACACTACCATTCCAAAGGACTGGCACCAAGCCCAGCGGCTTCTTTTCCAGAAAGTTCACTTCAGCACTCAAGGGAGGTACGTCAGAAGTGGTGGATGCTCACAGAAATAGTTCACAGTCATGCAGCATTTCCACGTGCCCGGCATGTTCCACATGCAGTAACTCACTTAATCCTCACAAGAGCCTCAGGAAGGAGGCACTAGCATGTGCCTGTATAGCAGAGGAGGAGGCAGATCCAAGATGGCGGAGCAGCTGGGACAAAACAGTCTGGCTTCAGGGGACATTCTCTAGAGCCATATGACGCTGTGCTGAGCTGCCGGCCACACATTCACCCCAACCAAACCCACAAATGCCCGCACCAAGGAGCTCTCGCTGCCCGTGCACCCTCTGCTAGGCGCTGAGGCCTTCTCACCCTGGGAGAGCAGCCCATCCATTGTCAGATATGGAGGCAAAGATGTCAAAGAAAAGCTGTGCATCAGCAGGACCCAAGACAAAAATGATCCCTCTTTTCGTTCCTCGCCAGGTAACGTGCAATGGTTCATTTATTTGTTCAGCAATAGCTAAGTACCCACTGCCCTAGAGTGCTGGACAGTGGAGGCCTTTAATTCTGCAAAGGCAAAGCACATGTGAAGGGAATCCTGGGGGAGCGGGCAGCCTGGGCCAGGGAAGAAGTTTTCAAACCCACTTTGGGTTTTTAGCCCTTTGGGAAAACAAAGCTAACAGAGGCTTTGCAGTTTATAAACGTGAAGTATTTGAATCTTGGGCTCTGAGACACAATGGTAGGTGGAACACACACTTCAGCTGAAACGCACTTCCTTCCATGACTTGACCTCTGACAGATCTTGTTTCCTCCCAGTAAATCAGCTTGATTGCCCCCAGTGCCAGGGAACTCTCTGTCTGCAAGGCAATCCCTTCCATCTTAGCTATCCTTTTGTGAACTGTTTCTTGTGTTCTGTCTTAAGCGGGTCCATTTCCCCACACCCACGGTAATTCCATTAAACGAATGGACTTCTTTAAGGTCTTCAACTAGCCAGTTAAAGGTCAGAAGAGGGTCATAGCTGAAGAGAAGGCCCTCCACACTTCCCAGATTCAGAGCCAGGTATTTTAATAATGATACAATTTATGATGAAACATATGCCCCCCTCCTTATGCAAATGGTGACAGTGGGTTTCTTCACATTGGCTTATAAAATGGAACAGGGACTGTGTTCCTTTTGGGGAAAGGACACTTTCCAATAAATAAATAACAACAAATTACAAATAAAATCACACCGGAGTCCTCTCCATGCTGGAGGTCCACATGATTTACCAGGACTAAAATGCACCACCTCCAGCTCCTCCCCACAAGGGGCAGGTAGTGGGGACGGGAGCCAGCTCAGGGGGCCTCCATGTCCTCTGAATCCCAAATTTGTGCCTCGAAGGGAAGAGTTTATTTCTACTCTCCCAAAGAAGAGAATCAACTGAGAAATAATGATAGTGGGCAGTGAAGGGAACGGAATGAATAAATAAGCTATGAGCTGCATTCAAACATTTATTTTACATGAAAGAAGGCTAATGGCATTCAGTAGGATAGAGAAAATCAAAAAGTCATAGCCAGCAGCCACTCTTTTAAACCAGATTTTGAACACACACACACTCCACACACACACACATACACACACACCCGCTAAGGGCTGTTTCCACCAATTTTCCAATAAATCACACACTGACTTTTAGAAGATACAGATATTTAATTCGTGCATTAGAAGCACAGGGCCATGACCGAAGGCTGCAGCCCTGACAGCCCACCCTCTTCTCGTAGTCCCTTAAACTACCCAGCAATAAAATGATGCATTAATTGGGTAATTAAGTATCAGCCAGGCTGCAGGGTGAGGCGCTGATGGCTGACCTTTGGGGCTGAGATCAAAGTTTACGGGTTAAAGGACCTGCACATTGGAAGCCTGCGGCTTCCTCTTCTGCTTCAGGTAGTTAGATGATAATTAATTATTTAAATGCAGAGATCGGGAGGTTTAAATACCCGGGTAAGAAGCCTGAGTACCTGAGAGTGTTAATTACCTCCTCCCTGGCCTTGTGAGCCTCCAGGAGCGTCTGAGAGGGCAGGTGGCAGAGAAATCAGTGCCACTGTCGGGGGAGAGGGGTCCTGTGGGCAGTTCACAGGCACAGGAAGGGCCAAGATCCTACTCCCGAGTGGGGGGCGTTCCAGCCCCCACCCCACATACACACGCTCTTCAGATATCTGCTCATTCAGCACCAGTTGCAGCTCTTGTGTGCTCTGGACACACAGATGAGGTCCTGGTCAGGGGCTGGTCCAGCAGGAGGGGGAGATGTCATCATAGCCCCACCCGGCATCCCAGCCGGAGAGAGCAGGGAACAGAAAAATCCACATTTCCCCTCAAATGTGCATCTAAGGGGAAGCGTCTGGTGTCTCCTCTCCCCAGAGAAGGATATTGTTGGAGCAGGGAACATACCTGGTCCCTATAGAGGGTCACCGCCCCAGCAGGGGAATCAAGGGCTTCCTAATGGAGGGAAGACTGCAGGAAGCCGGGCCCCAGCATGCAGGGGAGTCTAGGGCGTTTCCCACAGCAGGAGGGAGAGGGAGACCCAGTATTGGCGTGAAAGGTGAGGGCGCGGCAACGGACCCCATTCCCGGGATTTATCTCGCACCATGAGGAGGCCCTGGAGGCTGTCAGATGAGTGTATGTACTGGGAGAGGTGGGTGAGTAACCAGGCCAGCTTTGCAAGGCCTCAGCAGCCCGATCCAAATCCAAGCAGGGGCCCTGGAGGAAGGATGCAGAGGGTCCAAGGACGCCCCACACATGCGTCCCCTGCATTGGAAACAGCCACCTTTCTCCCTCTGTGGCTCACAATGACTGCGGTGTGGCAGGTGGGGGTGGAGGCGAGCCCAGGCACGGGATGGTTTGGAGCTTCTCGGGCAGAGCCCCTGAAAAGACGGGACCATCGTCCCTGGGGCTCCTCAGGGCAGCAGCAGAACAGGCTCTCCTGGGGAAAGCCTGTCACAGCACCGGGGGCTTCTGCAGCCTGCTGGAAAGGCTGCCTCTTCCCCCCGCCCCTGGAGCCTGATGACGCCGGCTGGTGCCAAAGCATGGGCCAGGGGAACCAGGATCCAGGTGTGGCACACTCATGTCACAGAGCACTTCCGTGCCTGTCTCTTCCCATACAGTGAGTCCCTTGAAGGTCTTCCTCACCTTGTACCCTCAGCCCTCAACACAAGACCTGGAGTGGGGGTGGGGGATGCTGATGTGAGTGGTTTTTCCCTAGTTGGAAGCTCTGTTCCTGGCCTGCCACCCCTAGCCATGGCTTCTTTGGGTGGGAAGTGAAGGCTTTGTCCCCATCAGCTGCAGGAGCAGCCCTGGGTCTTAGAAAATGGCTTCCTCGGCACATCTGAGCCAGGACAAGACGAGCCAGCCCATTAGGGCGCCTGTGGAGGCCGGGAGGCTATTGAACAGCACACTTCCCCTGTGGGCACAGCCACTTTGCGACAGTGCAACGGCCATCCATAAACAGGAAGCTGTGCTCCGGCTCCGTAGGCAGCTGGAAATGCTACTCTGAGTTTGCACCACGATAAAAGAGACAATGGAGAGGGTTTTATTCCCCCCAACCTCGCAGGGTAGGGTGCTTGCCCTGCGATATAAACGAGGCACAGGCGTGGGGCTTAGCAAATCCACAAACTGCAGAAGCCCATTGTGTCCCAGCCGACTCAGGCAGGTTTGCATGTCCCTGCGTCCCCAAAACAATAGCTCAAGTAGTCATCAGATGGCGAGGAACCAAAGCCACTGTCATTAAAATCCAAGAGGTGCTATTAATTAAAGTACCCCTCACCCATTATGTAGAGAGAGCTGCTATTTCCATTTGAAGCCTGCTAGTTGGATAACTGCTTCCATTAAAACAAAAACTCACTCTGAGATACATTTAACACGCAAGTGCTCTGGGGTTTCAGGCCGGCTGCTCTTGCTGCTGAAGCACTAACACCAGATTTTCAGAGGCCGCAGTTACCAGCCCTGACCTGCCCACAGGCCTATGAGGAAACGAGCGCATCCTCCTGAATTCAACTCTGCTTCCATCGTGGCATTGCCAAGGTCAGCAAAGACTTGCCAGAGGCTGGAAAACTGGTAGGGGTATCAGAATCCATCATTTAGAAATCACATTCATTCATTCAGTTGCTCATTCATGGCACACAGGGTTTGGGCACCCACAATGGCGCTGGACACTGTAAACGGCACTGGAATAGCAATCGACCCAACACAGTGGCTGCTCTTGGCTTTCAGGGAATCCAAAGTAGGGACAGAAATTAAAGCAATGACAGCACAAACAGCAGCATGGTCGGGGTGCCCGCTATGCAGGGCCCTGACCGGTTTTTCAGACGTCATGGGCACAGAGATGTTCATGCAGAGCCCCCAGAGACCAGCAGACCCCAAACACAGTCTCTGCAGCTGTCCACATGCTGACAGCCTTTGGATGGAGTGAGATATTCCAAAACCCCTTGCGACCTGATGAATTAAACTCAAGCACTACAACCCAACACAAAGAAATGTTAGCTTGTGCTGTAAAACTGGGGACATTTTATGGATCAGAAAGCCCGTCCCCGGTTCCTCTCTGTGCTGGTGATACCTTAACTTGCTCGTCTGCAGGCTCTTCCCTGGTGGTCTGCTGTGAGATGCTCTAATTCTGGAAGCACTCAGTCCCTCAGAGCAAGAGGAAGGGCCAACTAGGGTCTGCTATCTCACCTCAGGGCAAGAAACTCCCAAGGCTGATGAAGGCTGCAGAAACCACGGACAGCAGTGGGGAAAACCTCTTCTCTCATGTGCACCTGCTGCAACATTGACCCCTTCCATCATGTGAGCCGGAGTCAGGCACTTTGAACCTGAGTCCTGAGTTTGCAGAATGAGAGGTAAATGAAAGGAAGGAGGGAAGGAAGGAAGGAAGGAAGGAAGGAGGGAGGGAGGGAGGGAGGGAGGGAAAAGAGAAGGGAGGGACAGAGGAAGGGAAAGGAAGGAAAGGGAAAGGTCCAAGTCCATTTTGTTCAGAGACTAATTCACTCTATGACACATAGTAGGTACTCAATAAATATCTTGTAGGGGAGAAATAGATGAACTGAATAGATATGACCAAGGTTAATCTAAACATGCTATATAAAATCCCTTTTCAATATAGTATAAACTGCAAAATCATTGAAGCACTGGTATTATTCCACGAGAACAAATGATTGCTGATGAAAAGCCATGCAGGTGATAAAGGAACTTCAAAAGCAAAAGCTGCCAGCTTTGGGTTCAGAAGCAGCTGTGTCCTTAATTACGTTGCCTGATTTATACTCTATTAAATCTGTATATAAGTAACCCATTTCTCTGAAAGCATTTAAACCTCTTATATTCCACCAAACACAGTGCTTTTATTTGAAATAAATGTATCCAGCTCTTTGGGGAACATATGGTATATTTCTCTCTTATTAATAATTCAGTTCAAATGAGCAAAAATTAGTTGGTGCAGTTACGGCTGATTTTGTCCTGAAAAGATCCGCATTAATTTTAGACGTTTTGTAAATTGGGCTATTAAATAAAAGCATTATATGTGAATTACCCTTTAAATTTTAAGCAACTTGGTAGTTTAATGGTATTTTCTAGTCAGATTCATTTTCAATCTTTAAAAAATTATAGTCATTATGGTAAGACAAATTTTTGAAACCTGCTCTTTCTATCCAATTACATATTGTACTAATAAGTAAACTAGAAAACTTTTATGCTCTCATTTCAGGGCTCAGCCCTGCTTTCTCCATCTTTTGATGGCATCTGTCTTCTGAGACGCTCCCTAGAGGGCGGCTTGGTCCTGACCCAGAAGCCCTGATCAGGGCCGGACACCGAGGGAGCTGAGAAGTTCCCAGGGTGGGGGCCATCAGGATGCTCTGGAGTTGATCTGTATGATCGCTAGCTGTCTGCTGATGGGGTCCCCTTTCTGAACAGTGATAATTCCTCACGGAGAGCACAGAGCTCTGGAGGCCTCCCAGCCAGGCACTTTTTCCCAGAAAGACCGAGGGGTTCCTAAGTGGCCAGGGAGATGTTAGTTTATAGGAGAGGAGTGTGCACTTTACCAGCGCTGCAGCCCAGCCTGGCAGAAACCCCCAAAGCCTGTCCCACTCGGTGGTCCTTCCCCAGCTGCCTGGGAGAGGCAGAGCATGTGTGTGGCAGGCCAGGCTCCCAGTGGTCTCCCTGAGGTTTCTCCCCCGGTTCAGTTCCAGTCAGAGAACCTCAGAGAAATGGCCGAGCTCTGGGGTAGCCTACTTACTATCTCAGCTCCAAGACCAGACGGCTGTGTGATCTTGGACAAGCTTAGCTCTGGGACTTAGCTGAGACTTGGTTAAGAAGAATGAATGAGATGGCGTTCAGAAGTGTCTGAGCTTGTGATAGACGATGGGCAGGGGGCAGGTAGTGGCGGGCAGCTAGCTCCCTTCCTTCCCCACCTCCACACATGCCATTTAGCGGTGTCCTGGCATCAAGTTTCCCCTTTCCCTAATCTGGCTGACTGTTCAAGTACAGTGCCTGTTCGGAATAGCCATGCCTCCTGACCGCTGTGCTCACACTGACTCCCCCACTACCTCCACCACAGGATGGGAACTCCAAGATTGGAATCCTTTTTCATCCTGTGTCCCAATCCCCAATTCCTTCCTGCATTAGGTACACACTTTTCCCCGTGGCTGGCTAGATGCTGAAATAAGCAGGAAGGCTGCCACCTTCCTGAAGAGCCAGGGCCCTGACGGGGTCACATGCAAGCATGCAGTCCAGCCTTCAGCTGTTCGTTCTCCATTCTGTGGAGCACATCTGCTCCTGCTGAGGGATCCAAGGCACCTCCTGAGGCCAGAACTATAAAAGAAGTGCCTTCAGAGCAGGAGCTGGAGCCCAGGGTCAAGGAGGACCCATTTCTGGGAAGGAGAATATCACCAAGGCCAAGGAGAGCAGCATAGGGAGGGTTCCTATTGTCACCACATGCACTGATGTTTAATCTGCTCAACAGCCTGGGGTTATTCTTCCCAGCCATTATTATTTCCAGTTAACAGTTGAGCTTGGTCTACCTTCCTGGGGTCTTGTGGTAAGTAAATGGAGAGATTAGGGTTCAAATGCAGGCTTGAGCCCATTCCTGATGAGTGTACTGTACGATGTAAATGGTCAAATGTTTCCTTGACTGTAATCATCAAACCAGAACAAGAAGATTGTGGGGGTTCATTTTGTGTGTCAGTTTGGCAGGGCCACGTGCCCAGGTATGTGATCAAACATTATTCTGGGTGTTCCTGTGAGTGTGTTTGGATGAGATTAAATAGGTGGACTTTAAGTAAGCAGATTGCTCTCCATATGGTGGGTGGGCCTCCTCCAATCAGTTGAAGACCTGAATCAAACAAAAGACTAACCTCTCCCTGGCAAGAGGTAGTTCTTCCAGCAGATAGGCCCCAGGCTTGAACTGCAACATCAACTCTTTCGGCAGCTGGAAGGAGCACAGAGTGGGCCTGGGTAAAACGAAGCCTTGGATGTTGATCCGCCACGTGACCTTGAACATGACTCTCCTGGGCTCCCATTCCTTTTTATGCCAAATTGAGACACTTGTATCTACAATATACCATTAGTTATAAGGATCAAATGAGAAAATGCATGCCAAGCACTTCACACAGCAACTGGCCCAGAGTCGGCACTTAATCGTTGTAGTTGTTTTGGTGCTATCATCAAGAAACAATGAGCTGACCAGTGGATTTTGGGATGGTTCCTGAAGCTTCAGAGCCAAAATTCTTCAAGAGGATGGCCATATCAGGAGAGATGAAAAGGACAAGGCATCCAGACCAGAAGAGGGTGGTGTAAAGGGCCCTTGTGTGTGGAGATGGCTGACAGAGAGCGGGTGAAGCAGGGCCTCTCTGATGGTTCAGGGACAAGAAGGCACTCAATGAAATTAAACAGAAACAAATCGAAAAAGCACAAAGGGAAATGCTTATGTACACGCCGTGTCATTAACCTGCAGAACTCTGGCTCACAGGTGATTATTTAGGTGAATTCGGAGCATCAAGGATGATAGCACAGTTCGGCTTGGCCCCTCCTGTTGACATCTAGTGGCCCAGGCGGTTTACAGGAGATCTGCCCAAATGCTGACATGGCACGGGCAGCTCTGTCCAGACCTACAGGCAGCCACAGACTCAAGCAGCATCACCAGCCACCACTTCCTATCAAAGTGTCACTTCCTTAAGAGATGACATGCCAACTGCCTGGCCTCAGAAAGAAAAAGATGCTCAAAGTCTGGGTTTGAGGGCAGAAATTAGCCTGGATCCAGGATGTCTAACCCCCAAGTACCATGTGGATGAGGTACCATGGATATTTCTGTAATGTAACTGGTAGTAAGAATAATGACAAGATCCAAATGATATGGCAATGACATTCAGTGACATCATCCTGTCCTTCAAGCTCAAGGTAGAGGGAGACAGATGGGTAAGCACACTAGAGTGGTCCAAAGCCCAAGGTGCTGGGACAAAGCCATCAGACAAAAGAGACCAGGTCCCCCGTGGGTGGATGGGGGGGAGAGGAGCTGGGCAGAAATCCTTTCAGGGATCAATGGCTGCTTGAGCTGACATTTCCAACACTAATTGGGCTCTACGCCAAAGACAGTGAGGAGCCAGTGCAGTATTCCAGACAAAGTGATGTGAACCAAGTACAGAGGTGGGAACAGGCTTAGTTCCTCCAGGAAACAGCAAGGAATTAAGGACTGTTGAAGGCAGGGAAACAAGGGCCACAGGAGGTAAGATGAGCACCGAAGCCAGAGGTAGGTAGGGGTGAGACTGAGGTCACCAGCACCGTGTCATATGCCTTGAGGAGTTTCAACTGCATGGATATCCTCAGTCCCCTTATTGAAAAAGCAGAAAACGAGTTTAGTCTTCTGGGTTTATTCCATGGTCTTCGAGACTATTTCCACTTCACAGAAGCATGCCACATCAGCAAGACCATCAATAGAAAATTCTCCCAACACAGCGAGAATGACATGTCAAGTAGTTATGTGCAGAGAGGTTCTGGAAGGAGTCCACTAAAGGGGTGGTGAGAGAGAAAGGCAGGTGATCTCCAGCCAGCCATCTCTGTACATTATAGATAAGTTTGTTAAAGCCCAAATACTGAACTAAGTTTACAACTGAGAAAATAATTGCTGAAGGCACCCGCCACATCTAGGGAGCCTTCATATTTAGGCAAACAATTCCTTCTTGAAATCAAAAGCTTATCTGCCGACCCCAGTTCTGGACGTAAATGTAATCTTAGTGACATGTCTACATATTTGTAAAACAAAAATGTTTCTCCATTTACTAGTCATCATATTTAAGGCAACAGCCTACCTCAAATTGCCATGGAGATTAAAGGCAAAATGGAAGCACTTTTCATTCATCTGTGGATCATGCAGATGTCAGCATCACGACTGGCAGTAACATACATGAGACACACAAAGAATTAACTCGGCGATTAGAGGGAATCAAGAAATCCATTCTTTACACCAGTGTGTTTGATGCAGCTTGCATTAGGATGAAGAGTATTAGCTACTAAAACAAACAAAGCCCAACACCCCAATGGTTTAACCCAACAGGATTTTCTATCTTGATCCGGCAAAATGTCTTTCTAGCTCTAGTGTTTGGAGGCAGGAGGAAGAATCTTTTGAGTCTTCCCCATTTATCCAACAGATGGGGAGAGAGAGCAAGGATCACACGGAAGAGGTTTTCGTGAGCCAGATTGTGAGCCAGAGATGTATGAACACGTTCTCCTGGCCAGAACTCAGCCATACATCTCCATGGAACAGCAAAGAGGACAGGGGGACATGGTCCAGCAATGTGCCCAGGAATAAGGCGGGAGCACAGAGGCGACCATGAGCCATCTTTGCCAGATAGCTTACTACGCCCCAAATCAAGCTTTTAAAAATAGATGATAAAAGAGAGATGAATATTTTGTAAAAGCTTTTGTGTTCATCCCTGTTCCAAGCCAAAGTTATTTCCTTCCCAAGCTGGTTGAGATGTGTTTCCCTCACTCTCCAAAATCATTCAACCATGACCATGTGCCCCTGGAGGCTTAACATAGGCTATAAATCAACAGATCCTGCTCCAAAGCCTTGGACAGAGAAAATGCTCCTGTGCGGGGAGAGCTGGTGACGACAAAAGGGGTCAGCATGTGTCCAGGACCTGTCCTCCTCTGCATCTGTGGCTTTCAGCCACCCTAGAAATGCAGGAATATACCCATCTTGTCCCAAACATTTCCTTAATTGTTTAAACTGGATAGAATCTACCAACTCTCAGACAGTAATGGTTTTACTTGGGTCAAATTAGCTATTGGCCAAAGAAATCAATTCTTCTGCCATCTGCTTCCAGAGAGAGCCAGAGCCGCTGCCTGGCCGGGTCAGGGGTGTTAATATGCACACTGGACCAGAGCTGTGACCCAACCCAGCCGCTGCTACTCGCGGGGCAAACAGATGATACAGACAGCCGTCTCTCTGACCTGGCCATTTCTCACGCAGCAGGGTGACCCCATCATTTCTCCATCGCGGCTTCTTAGGATCTACTTGGATGAAGACACATTACCGTGTGCTAGCCATGTGACAGCTGAAAGAGAGAGGGTGAAGCCTGCGTGATTATGGCTAATCATTGTCTGCCCTGTCCCTGGGTAGTTGATCCTTATCAATGAATTGCACCAAATGTGGTATAAAATCCCAGATAATTAACTGTGAGCTGGGGATAACTTATCCGGGCCATTTCATTCATATTTTAGAGGGAAGGCAGGGGTAAACAATCCAAACTGCAGTGTTGACGCCACCACCAAATTTGGTAAGTCAAACATCGGTATTATCTCTTGCAGACTATAAATTTGAAAGAGACACACGATTCACATCCTGCAAAAAGCCAAGGCCCAAACCAACAGGGCAGGGGAGAATTTATTTTTTTTCCCCCTTTTCTCCTTAGCCAAAGTTATTATCACAACTGCCGGGGAATTTGTGAGATTGGGAGATAAGGATCTTAATGATTCTTTGGAGACCCGTCAATCACTGCAAACTGCTACCAGAATCGAAATTACATCTGCATTTGAATTAAGCAACATTACTCGCCAATTTAGATCAGAGTGAACATTTTTCCATTGAAGATGGAATTAAATTAGAAATGAGTGAGTCTTTAATTTCCACATTATAAATCACTGAAAATAATTCCACTCTTGTACCTTAAGGCCAATTACATTATCCTAAGCGACATTTTATCTCCCAACCTTCGAAGTGATTTGGTGTTGGGAGCCTTCACACAAATCAGTCTTGCTCTCGCAGCAAGAAATATATCTGCCCACCGAGTCACACACATAAAACACCGGGAACCGTTTTAATGCCGAAGCTTATTTTACATGAAATTTGATTGTCTGTTTGATAGTGTATTTTTGTGTTCTAATGAACTGATGCATTAGCCAGATACGAGTTCTGAATTATGTCAGGTTCAGCAATGAAATTTTAAAATGATTGACTGGTTCCAGGTTGGGGGACCTTCATCCCTTCCATCATCTCCTCCCTCGGTGGCCTTAAGAAAGGCAAAGGTATTGTGGATATTTGCAGGTGTGAACATTTTCCCTCTCATACCCTTGGTGCTCAAAGATTCGACCACCTTTCACCTGGGTTATTGTCTGATGTCTACATGCATGTCTTCCCCTAGGCTGTGAGCTCCTCTTGCCCATTAGTGCCCGTATCCATCCGTCAAAGTGACTGGTTCAGAGGGTAGGTGTTCACTAAGTATCCGGTGCAAAAAGGATTGAATGGAGAGATGACATTGGGTCCTTTCCACCAGGCACCAAACAACTGGGCACCATAGTGACTAAACAAAGAGATAAGAAAGCCACCCACCCTCCTCACCACCACCTTCCTCACCTCCAGGTACAACCAGAAAGCCAGGGAGGGACCTCTTTCACTAGCAGGGTTGAATTTTTCTTGAGTTAACTGGCTTAAACAAAGATCAAGGAGCCTCCCCCAATAAACCACAAGCCTTGTCCATCGCTGGAGAAAGCAAACTTGACCCAGAAAACATCTGAGCCCCTGATGCGGTGACTGAGCAGGGCAAGGAAAGGAAAGCAGGGCAAGTGTTTTAAATATTCAGGCCTTTTGACAAGTATTCTGCTCTTAAGATGTAGAGTGGGGGTGGGGGGTGTCTACTGACAAGGTCCAGGTGGTCGAGGCCTTGGCTGGCTCTGGCCCAAGGTATGAGCCTGGTGCGTCCCTCCGCTCTTACTTCTCCGGGTCTAAAGTTAAGCCACCAGATCTGAGGGATAGAGAGCTTCCCACCAACCAAGCCCTGGGATTATTCAAATAACCCTCGGTCCTCCACATCAGTAAAACCAGGGGGGCTGTAGGTTCTGACTGTGTAGCCTGAACAAATGCCCTTCTGGACCTCAGCTTTCCCATCCACAAAATGGGGGGCCCATACGTGGATTTGAATATCTGGGAGTAGGGTATCTTTGAGGAAGAATTAAACAAAAGGCCCCAAGTGAGCTCAGGCTGGTCCCATCCCAAGGCAAGAAAGAGAACAAAAGCACTCTGTGTCTCCTGGGCGTGGCCCAGTGATGCCCCCGTCATTTTCCCAGTCCTGGCAGAACCAGACACGTGCAAGGTCAAGTCTCCCTGCCCATGCCCTCCGATGTGGAATCTGGGACCAAGAACCTTCCCTCCCATTCACTCGGGTCGCACATGGGGTAGGTGCTCATCAACAGGGAGACACGCATCCAGAGTGAGTATTGTCAGAGCAGCAAAAAATCGAACTTTGTCTAGAAGAGCAGTCTCACGGGGACTTAGGGCTCCTCCAGATGCACCCGGGTGCGGAGGGAGAGCTGAGGGCAGCCGCTCCAGCCTCCCCCAGCCCCCAGCACACACGCCTCTCAACCCCATGAGCTCTGCCTATTCAGTTCCCGTACTGGGGTTCTTTGCGAACTCTCCTTCGAAGTCATGGTCCTGCTGCTCAAAGAAAGCATTCTGTTTAAGTGCACAGTTGACCGAGTCTGACTTGGTCAGATATGCCAGGGAGACGAGACCAGCCCAGGGAAACCCCGCGAGCTCATGACGGAGCTTGGACCAGAAGCCAGGATTCCTCACACCTATTCAAGATTACACAGCAACACCGCCCGCCTGGATTGTCACCTCCTACGACTGGGTGCACTGTCCACACTGTCTTCGCAAGTAAACTCACAACAGCCTTATTATGAGGTAGGGGCCCTCCTATGATACTCATTTTACAGATGGAGAAACTGAGACTCAGAAACGTTATGTAACTTTCCCAAGGTCTCCCAGCGAGTGCATGCCAGAGCTGGGATTTGATCCCAGACAGAGCCCACACCCGTGGTGCCTCCCCTCACAGAGCCGGCAGGCCTGGCTCTCCTCTCCCTCCTCCTTCCTGGGCCTTTTTCAGTCTCCATGAAGTCCAAGAGGCCAAGGCTCTAGAATCTTCAGGATTTGGAGCCTGAGGTATATTGGGCAAGGGTTTAGGGTTGCCGGATTTAGAAAATGAAAACTTTTGGGACTAAAGAAGCATTTGTTGTTTAACTGAAACACAAGCGCCGCCTCACTGGGGTGGCGTGCAGCCGGGGAGCTGTGAGGTCAGGGCTGGCCCACCCACCCTTCTGGAGTCCACTACCATGTTTCCCAGGCCCTTGGCCCATGTCCTCCACTCCTTAGTTAACCAGTCAAGGGGCCACCTTGCCACCAGCACCCTCCCTGCCCAGGAGGGAGACGATGGAGGGATTAAAGAGCCAATGGAGGCATTTTGACAGTTTGGCTCAGGAGGGACGCAGGAGTCCCTGATGCTCCCGCCGGGGACCTCGGTGACAGCTGGTGCCGGCGGACGAGGTTGCCCTGGCCGCCTCCCGCGGCTGTAGGGCGTGCCTGGACTGTGACCGCCTGGCCATCGGGAGGGACAGCAGAGCCTGGGGTCCCCGAGAGAGTGCTAGTCTGTCTGGTTTTTTGGCCACCACAGCACCCTGAACAGGACATTATTGTCCCAGGACTAAGGGAGGGAGGGAAATGGGCGCACCGCCTCTTTCCCAGGGCATTGCTAATCGATCACCGCGCCCTGTCCCACTGGACCCCGGTACAGCGTCATCCAGGCCACCGCCACGGCCAACAAAGAATGGGCATCGGCACAGACATTAAAGCCACCCCTGCTGTAAATTCAGCCACAGCCAAGGCACTAAGTGGCACAGGGGAGAAGGGGAGAGAGAAGACAGAGGGGATCCGGTTAGAAGTAGGGCAAGGCTGGGGCTCCAGAGGCAGAAGCCCTGTGCATAGCCTGGTGGCATCGCTGAGCAGCACTGACCCCTTGGGCCAGCGGAGCCCCCTCTGAGAGGCAGCTTCCATCTTGGCGGAACCCGCTTGGCGTCCTCTCCCCTGCAGGGCCCAGAGAGGGTGAATCACGGGTGCTTAGCGTGCCCCCTGCCCCTCTCTCCAGAGGCCTCTTTGAACCAGTCAGTCCCCAGGCGGGAGCAGCGGGGACCGTGGGTGCAGGGAGGCCCCGGGGCTTCAGCCCGGGCAGGTGTTCTGAGGGACTTTCCTAGCGTCGGAGTCCAGGACCCCAGACCTGCGCACGCAGGCTGGGCACGGACGCGAAGGGCTCAGGGCGCACAACCCTGAGCCAAACAGCGGGCGGAAAAGGACGGAACCTGGGGATGTGACAGCTGAACGTCACAGCCTGGGTTTCTGCCACTTCCGGTCCTCTGTCCGTCACTGATGGCTCTTCGCCCATCTGCCGCCTGACCCCCCCCACATGCCAGACCGTAGCAAGCAGGTCTTCCAATAGCTCAGTTATAAATAATTGACTCATTGAACGAAATACTAGCAGGGACACTTGCCTAAGCCTTTACGACTTGCCAACTGTTTACACACATACACGCACACACTTAAAAAGTTCTTGGGGCACCTGGATGGCTCAGTCAGTCAGTTAAGTGTCCGGCTTCAGCTCAGGTCATGATCTCAGGGTTCATGAGCTCGAGCCCTGCATCGGGCACTGCGCTGACACTGCGGAGCCTGCTTGGGATTCTCTGCCCCTCCCCCACTCGCTCTTTCTCTCAAAATAAATAAATAAATAAACTAAAAAAAAAAAAAACTTTCACCGTGAGTGAGGATGGAGTGACAATTGCATAAGAATTCCTCTTAGGCCCACTTTACAGGTAAGAAAACTGAGGAAACTGAGTTTCCGGCAATCAAAAAGAATGAGATCTTGCCATTTGCGACTACGTGGATGGAACTAGAAGGTGTCATGCTAAGTGAAATTAGTCAGTCAGAGAAAGACAAATATCATATGACGTCACTCATATGAGGACTTTAAAATACAAAACAGATGAACCTAAGGGAAGGGAAGTAAAAATAATATAAAAACAGAGAGGGGGACAAAACATAAGAGACTCTCACATATGGAGAACAGACAGAGGGTGGCTGGAGGGGGTGTGGGAGGGGGATGGGCTACATGGGTGGGGGGCATTAAGGAATCTACTCCTGAAACCGTTGTTGCACCATATGCTAACTAACTTGGATGTAAATTTTAAAAATAATAATTAAAAAATAAATTTAAACATAATTAAAAAAAAAAAAACAAGAAAACTGAGTTGCGTACACTGCTCATGGCCAGGCCAAAGCCCAGCCGCTGCCGGCAGGACGCCACCAAGCCCACCTTCTTTGGGCTTCTGCTCCGCATCCTGCGTGAACTGGCTGTGAGGTCCTGGCCCAGACCAGAGAGGTGTCATGGGGGCCGTGATCTCAGGAATCAGGAATCCTTGACTCTGGAGATGGGAATGGTGTCTCCTTCTCTCCAGGGACACTTGGTCTCGGCAGGTGCGTGTGATCTCTGCTGGGGCATCAGCACCTCCCCTGGGGGCCACAGGGAGAAAGAAGGCAGGCCAGCCAGGCACAGTGAGTGACCATGTCCCGCCCCATGTCCCCCCCAATCCCCATCCCATGTCCCGGCCACACGTGTACACACAGACACACACACACACACGTACGCAGGCACATAAGTGCACGAGCATGCACCCACAGCTGTGGCCTTTGCTCTCATCTAGGGTCGCCCGGCCCTGGGGATCGCACCCACTCTTCCTGCCGTCCCTTACTGGAACCTGAGCCCAGCAGGAGGGAGAAGGATCTTCACCCTCCCAAGCACTGAGAGGACAGTCTGACTGGCCACCACCCAGGAGCCTCACTCCCAGCCCTCTTCCTGCACATAGGATTGAACCTCACACAGCCTCCTGTGATCGGGGTCATGCCCATTTTACAGATGGGGAACACTGAGGCTCAGGAAGATGAAGTGATTCGCCAAGATCGTTTAGCAAGTAAGTGTCAGTGCCAATACTCAAACCCAGGACAGACAGCTTAGGGCAGCTCTCCTCATAGGAGTCAGAGGGCCAATGAGCTCCCACCCAGCCTTGGACACAGGGAGCCTGCAGCTGCAGCAGCTGCAGGGGCCGGGCCGTGCTGGTCTAGCTGCCTCAGGAAGGAAAACCCACAGGAGCACCTGCTGGTGAGATGACAGACACTGTCACAGGTCCCTGTCCCCGGGAGCTGCAGTGAGCTTCTACATAATGCCTTCTGCAGCCCTATGGCTGGCTTTCCAAGTGGCCCCCCGCTCCCAGCTCACTGGTCAGCTGAGCCCTCGATGCACTGGCCGGACTTCCAGTGCCTGGCAGACGGGGAGGGCCAGGGAAATCCGAGATCAGCTAGACCCCAGGCCCTGGGGAATTCTGGAATCAGCCGCCATTGTGACCCACAGCTGGCTTCCCAGGGGGCAGGGGGCCCAGAGACATGGTGGGCAATGGAACTGCATGTATCAGCCGGCGAGCCAGGCCCAGGGCAAACGGCACTTCCTTCTCGTTCTCCAGAGCCAGTCCGCCAGGCTCCCCGGCCAGGAATGTGCTGCTAGTCCCCCGGGCCCCCTCCTGGAGCAAATGGCAGGAAGACCCCATGCTGGCCCGAGCGGGAGTACATGGGACCCTAAGAGCTTCTGCAAGTCAATGGCGCCCATGTTCCTCAGAGATGCCGCGGCTCATGTCCATCCACCTGAGAGAACTGGAAGGTAGTGGATGGGCTTGGAAAGAACGGCACATGCTGGGGGCCTGGAGGCTGCTCCCACGGCCCGGCTCCCCTCCCCTGGACGACCACCGGGGTCTGGTCAGGGACACCAGCTTGAGCGTGGTGGCTGCCCGCCCTCAGACGAATGAAGAGCAGAAATCTTGCATGAGTTAAGGGGTTTCTGCTCCCAAAACAGTCACTCGACCCATAAAGGTGCTTTGTTCTTTTCTCTCTGCCTCTTCGTGGGACCCAGATTTCAAGCGACCTGCACTGTCCACTGCCGGGTAACCTCTGCGAGGACAGGAGCTCACTGAGTCTAAAGCTCAGAGCCTAAAACTGTGCCTGGTGAGCTGTGGGTTCCTGGTGACGGCTGTGACGGAATGGATGAAAGAACGCTGCGGAGCCCAAGCAGAGAGTCGCTGGGAGTCATTTTTTAAAACTGATTATGGGATTTTCGAGGAAATGGCACACAGGCTACCTGCCTTTTCCTCTTCATCCCTCTTCCCGCCTGGGATAGAGGATCTCAACCTAAATGTGTAGACAAGACTGGATTTCAAACTTTCATTAAATGCCCACAGCATCAATCCAAAAAAAAAAAAAAAAAAAAGTGGGTTTCTGAAACATAAGGTTGAAAATCCTCCATAAGGGAGCTTTTGGCGACAGAAAACACCGTCTGAGGGTTATGGTGTCTGGTTCACTGGAGGCCTCTGAGAGGGCCGTGCTGATTGCTTGACCTGGAAGAGACGGCCAGTTTGAAGGCCTGCGATTTCCCCTTTGAGCAAATTTTGCCACCAGCTGTCAGAATTCAGAATGGCGTTAATATATGGCCAATGTGACCTCATTGTGTCTCTTTCTCCCTCCTTTGCTTCAGGAGATACAAGGGAAGCATCACCTGAGCCTTGTCCGCCGAGGCCCGGCAGACAGGTGTCTGAACACCTGTGCAGGCTCCCCGCCATCTGGGCTCACCCTGCGGCCCTGGCACCAGGTGGCTCGCTGGCTCCAGGCTCCAGGTCCTCCGTGGGACATGCGCCTCCTGTCCGGAAGCTTCACCGCCAGGGCCAAGGCCCGGCCCCAGACAATGCCAGCGCCCGTCACACAGGGAAACATCGCTGCTCCTAGGGACCCGTTCCCCTCCCCCCACCCCCCGCCTCATTCTTGATCCCGGACATTAAATATTTATGAGTTCTTTTTTTTTAAAAAGCCACAAACCTCAAATAATGCAAGTTGTCTACTAGGCAGGGAGATTTCGAGGTGATAAACATTATTTAGAAACACCATGATATGCTTCATATTGTGATGTGATTGGGCACCATATTAAAACCCGCCAAGGCTATTATACCTAATTTTTGTTTCAATTCAGGCAATATCGCCACTGCTTAATATGATTTCTATTTGCTTTTTTCTATTGTTAGTATTTTATTGGGGTTGTGTCTGCTTTATCAATCAGATCTCCTCTGAAAGGGGGGTCAGACTATGCTCAGACCTTGGGATTTTCTGTCTTCTCTCTTTTAAAGGGGTTTCCATTATATTCTGCTTGGTCTGAATTCACTCAAAAACCCTCAACGCTAATACAAACTCTTTTTCTTTACTCTTGTCCAATTACAATATTTCTACCAGCACAGAGCCTGACAGCTTGATATTTAAGAGCTATATAAACTCTCATCATCTGGTTTTATGTTCCCGATTTTCTACGGTACCATTGGATTTGGGTGAATGCTACATAAAATGTGTGCATTGAAGGGTTTCAAATCAAGTTATCTCCTCCATCTATAAAAATTGAATTTTAAAGGTTATTTTAATTATAAGTTTAAACCCATGCACTATTAATGACAGGGGTAGCTTCCTCCGCCAAAGCATTCATTCGTCTTCTCCCCAGGGTCGCGACCACGCTGGGGAATCCTGTTATTTCCTGAACGAAATGTAATTTTGCAAAACAGGATATTATTTTTTAAAGCATTATGCACTTTGCATAACTCTCTCTTCCTGGACTGGCCCAGGGAGGTGGGGGTAAGGGGGGACTTAGGACTCTGCCTGCTTTTGGACGACCTGCAGGAATCTTCGCTTATCGCAAGTGTGAAGGAAGAGATTACATCAATTTCCCGGCTCCTTTAAGCCACATCTAACCCATCTGACTGTCTGCAGATCAGACAAGGATGTCACATCGCCAAATAATTTGGAGGAAAAAAATTATTAATAAAGTAAGTAAAACCCAAATTTCAAACCCTATTTCTTCAGATGGCAATCTAAACTCCTTTAGGTTAGCGGGGGGGAGGAGGGGCGGATCATTCTTATGTGGGCTCCTATACTCCAAGTTTCTAAACGTGTTATTGAAGCCGTGATTGAAATCTGACAAAAACAGACTGCGTTTTATAATAATGTCCCGCAGCCAAAGTATGGCACCAATAACTAAACAATACTTTATCACCTTTGCCACTTTCAACAGCTCCCATTAATATTGAGATCATAGCGTTCGGCCCTCTATTCCCCAGCTGACTGCCTTAGTGACAGCACTGGCTAAGGCGGTGACATTGAAAAATATTTGCCGTGACATGGCCACAAATCACAGCGAGACAAGTTTAAAACTCAATATTCACTAAACTTGCATCTGCTAGTTTCTTGTTCCAATTTCTAAAACACAGTTATTATCTGCTCCTTTCTCTGAAACAGCAGAACATAAATGGGTATATGCTAAGCAAAGAGAGAGGGGGTGATTTAAAAAAATTAGCCTCTTTGGGGATTGCCAGTGGTATCATTTTATAAGCCACAAGCCATCACCGGAGAAGGACCTGAGAATACAGATGCCGTACGCGGGGGAAGGTGCCTATTTTCTGGGCTGTTCAGGACACTCCCAGCAGCCCGGACTCAGACTGCAATTACTTGTGGTCCTGGGTTCACTCGACAGCCTAATTTTACACGTATTGATTTTTATTTTCAGCTTTCTCGAGATGCTGAAGCAGATGTTGGTCCGCTTGGCAATTGCCCTTCATTCACTTTACAGAGGCCATGGCCAGCGTGGCGGCATGTGCCCCCTACCCACTCTGTTTCTGCTAAGCGTGGTGGGATTGCACCCGCCAGCTGCACCCTGACCTCCCATTACGAGCCAGGAGCCTGGGAGGCCTTGAAAGTGATGCCATTAACACTGGTTCCGAGAGGCCTGGCATCCACACGGTTTGGACGAAAGCACTTCCACTTCGGGGGTGGACCTGTCAGGATTCTGAGCATTTTCAGAGCATAGCGCATCTGCTTCCCTCCACGGTCCTCGGGCCTGGAACAGGAGCCAGCGCACGACAGACACCCCAAGAGCATCCGCAGAACAGAGAACGAGCATTTGCCCAACACCCTATGTCACTGTATAGGAGAGTCTCCTCGCTCTGCCACCACGGGACCCCCACCGGGTCACCGCCCTCCGTGGAGCTCCAGGTCTCCCCACACACAGAGAGAGGAGGTCATGTGGGACGATCTGGGGCTGCCTCCAGGACTCGAGGCCTCTTAATAAAGAGAACTTGCACGGCCACCAGCATCCCTCCTATTAAATGGCAGACTCACCATGGTGACCTTCTTACTCTGGCGGCTGCTGCTGCTGAGACAGTCCTCAGAGCCTGGAAACCTTGGGGAGTTGGGAACTGTCTCTTCTGGCTGTGTAGACACTTGGTGTGGGGGGGGAGGCTTTTTCCTGATGGCCCATTTTTGTAAAGAAAGGTGACTTGTTGACCCACTGACTATGAGCATCAGCTTTGTTCAAGCCCCGCGTTGTGCTCTGTGCTAACAGCTCAGAGCCTGGAGCCTGCTTCGGATTCTGTGTCCCCCCTCTCTCTGCCCCTCCCCTGCTCACACTCTGTCTCTCTTATCTCTCTAAAAAATAAACATTTTAAAAAGTTGTTAAAGTCTCATCTAAAAGAAGAAATCATAAACAACAGAACAACGGGGGCGCCTGGGTGGCTTAGTCGGTTAAGCGTCCGACTTTCGCTTAGGTCATGATCTCGCAGTTCGTGGGTTCGAGCCCCGTGTCGGGCTCTGTGCTGACTGCCAGCTCAGAGCCTGGAGCCTGTTTCAGTCTGTGACTCCCTCTCTCTCTGACCCTCCCCTGCTCACGCTGTCTCTCTCTCTCCTAGAAATAAATAAAACATTTAAAAAAAAATAACAGAACAACAAATTAAAAAAAAAAACAACAGGAAAAAGTAGCACCCAGAATTTCATGAAACAAAGCACGAGTAGAAGCCAAAGAACTGCGAATCCAAGCAAGTGATGGAGAAACCCAAGAAACCAGGGTAAAAAAGGGAAGTGGAGGGGGAGGGTGTGTCTCTGGGACTCTTTCTGCCAGTTTCCAAATATCTAAAAGTAAACACCTGGGTGAAAAGAAAAAGTAAGTTTGTATTTTACAAGTGCTCTCTTTGTCCACTTAGCATCGGATACTATGGAATATCCAGATGTTGACCTCTGCTGCAGGTGACTGTAGCCGCCAGAGGCTTGTAATCATAGAAGCAAGAGAAAGGAGAGATTTTGATTTCTCTGAACAGCCAAACAGCCATGTCATGGCTCTAACATTCAGATAGCTGGTAGGGAATAATAAAGGATTGCTTGCTTGCTTGCTTGCTTGCTTGCTTGATTGATTGATTAAGTAATAGCACATTTAAAAAATACGGACTACTCAGCAGCCACTAAGATTGATGGAGAGGGGCTCCTGGGAGGCTCAGTCGGTTAAGCATCCAGCTCTGATTTCAGCTCAGGTCATGATCCCGGGGTCTTGGGATGGAGCCCCGTGTCGAGCTCTGTGCTGAGGCTGCTTATGGTTCTTCCTCTCTCTCCCTCTTCCCCCCTGCCACTCATGCTTTCTCTCTTTTTCTCCCTAAAATAAAAAAAATCTTTTAAATTAAATGCTTGCATGCAGTATGCTTCAGAAAAGTCTGGAATGCAGTACCAGAATGCCAGAATGTTCCCAGTAGTGTTCTGGCTAGTAGAGTAGCAGTAATTTTTATTGCCATCTTTATGGTTACCAGTACTTTTGGAATTCTTTTAAATGTTTATTTATTTTTTAGAGACACACATACATAGAGTATGATCGAGGGAGAGGGCAAAGAGAGGGAGACAGAGAATCTGAAGCAGGCTCCATTTCTGAGCTGTCAGCACAGAGCCCGATGAGGGGTTTGAACTCACAAACTATGAGATCATAACCTAAGCTGAAGCCGGATGCTTAACCGGCTAAGCCATTCAGGCGCCCCGTATTTTTATAATTTTTTAAGTAGTGAACATGAACTATGTAAGTTAGTAAATAAAAAATAAATGGTAAAAAAAAAAAAAGGCAAAGGTTTTGCAAAACAGTCACATTAATAGGAGTTTCTGCCTTAACTTCTCTTGAGCACCAGGCCGTCTCTCTGGGTGGCCTACACTAACTAGTCGCTTGAGGGAGGATGAGAATTTGTTACAGACGGAAGGAGATTATATTTCAATTCTGACACTGAAAATAGAACTTTGCCACAGAACAATCTATGTGAAAATTCAGCTTTGTTAGAAAGAAAAAAAATTGTCTTGGCTCCTCTGGCCCCCATTTGGCCAACCCCAATAGACTGAGCCCTAGAATCTAGGCTGGGAAAGATAGGCAGAAAGCAGAAGGCGGGGGGCAGGGGAGGCCTGCCCTCTGCCCCCAGATGTGGGAAGGAGGCACTGGATGGCAGAAGGTGGGGTGGACCCTCTGAAGACCAGAAGCCTTTGCTCCACTCTGGGAGGAGACCACCATTCGAGGAGCCTGTCCCAGTGCAGGGCCACCCAGACAAAGGGAGGCAGTCAGAGGGAATGTCTCCACCACGTACCGAGCCTTCCCTGATTCCACATTGCCCAAGCATTGCCCTGAGAGCAGGGGCTTACAGTGGAGTCCATTGAGGGTGGCCGGGGGTCACAGCTGCAGCCCCCAGAGCCAGGCAAGCCCGAGTCTGAATGCTGGAGACACTTCTTAGCTATAAGAACCCAGACAAAAACATGTCCTCTTCCCTGAGCCTCCACTCAATTGGCCTGAAACCCAGCAGCACGCGACCTCATCTACAAGGTTACTGTGACAGCTAAGGCTGCGCACAGAGAGCACTGGCCACCAGCTTCCGAGCCCCTTCTGTCACTTGGCGGGCTCAGAGCTCCAAGGCTGAGTGCAAGACCCAGGCAGGCAGCCTTGAATGGGAGGCTCACATTCAATCCCAGACCCACCACTGACCAGTTGAGTTGGCTCAAACAATTCCCCCGAAGGCCCTCTGGGCCTCAGTGCCCACACCTGTAAAATGGGGGGTTTGTAATACCTGACCCCAAGGTTCCTTCCATCTCTACCGCGTGGTCCTAAAGCCTGCTAGGGGCGCTTCCGTGTCCAGAGACGTCCATCTGGGCCCACAGGGTCTGCCCAGGCCGTGCTTATGTCCCCAGACAAGCCTGGGCTTCTTAGAAAGAGTCTGAAAGGGAACCAAAGAAATCCTCCTCCTTCTGACCCTGGAAAAAATAAAACCATTTGGATGTTCACCAATCACCTAAGAAAGAGACAGATGACACATTTCAGAGGGGAGCCTGAACACAATTGTCACGATTATGGAAGGAATTCTCTCATGTGAGACAGGCTTTTATGAATAAACTAAATACGGCTAATATTAAAGGTAATGGTGCAAATGATTGAATGGCTTGACAGTCCTACCCTCCAAATGGCCTCACGTGGGGATGCAGACCGTATGACAAGAGCTCACTGTGCAGAGAAGCCACGCAGGCGCCGTTCCCGGGCTGAGGAGGGCTTGGGCAAAGGGGTGCCTGTCGTTCCTTGGGCGACAGCACCTGGGCCAGTGCCCGCGGGGGACTGGTAACTCGCTGGCATGGACCCAGGCCGGGACTCGCAAAGTTGGAATGGTTCATGCAGAGTCTGGGGACCCCCTTCCTCCCTGTAAAGAGGTGAACCCTTACCACGGTCAGGACGCAGGGCCCAGTGGGGCCTCCCTGTCTGATGGGTGAGCATGTGAGTGGGACAGAGAGAGCTGGGAACAGACTAAGAAAGGTTGGGTGCCCTGGGAATCCAGCTCCCTTGCAGTTCCCAGCATGCCCCTGCCTGCCCAGCCTGCCCCCTCCCGGCCACCCACCCTACTAAGGAGGTCTGGATTACCAGCCACACCTGTGCTAGGGAGTCATGGAGTCAAGATGCCAATCTGGCCATTGTGTTCTCACCCTGCTCTGCCTGCTCCCTCATGACGCCCAGCCCCAGGGTGGCAGGTGCTCCCGGCCAAGGCCATAAGAGCCCGATCTTCAGAACCTCTTCCCATCCACCCTCATCCCTGCTCCTGGCCATGGTGGGGCATTGGGCCACTGGCCTGAACAGCCCCGTAAGCCAGACTGTCACACAGAGGTGCCGAAAATCCCAACTCCCCACCCTCCATCCCCTTCCTCCTCCTCCTCTGGGGAAAAGAGGTGGGTCAAAGCTCGTGATTCCCAGCAACAGTGGATGCTGAAAGGCAGGGAAATACGTATTTCTTTCCACTGTTCCATCACTGGCCACCAGCTGAAGCCTGAAGCTCCAGGCTGGATTTTAATGCCCTTGTTTTTATGAGTCTTTGCCTGATCTGTGAGTTAAAACAGTGCTACTGATCAGAATGCGGGCCCTGGAGATGTGAGGAAGGCGTGTGACTGTCAATGCTGCTTCCAGGTCACTGAACCCTGGGCGATGTGGGCTTCTCAAGCATCTGTGCCCCACCTCACCCCTCCAGTCCAACTTGGGCATGGCCACAGCTGTATTTTTCCTAAGAGACATCCTCCCGTTACCCAGCAGTGATCAAACTCCTTACCCTGGCATTCCAGGAGCCCACACCCTCCACTCCAGCACAGAAATTTCCCTCCATCCCCATCATTCTCTCATGTCACCCCAGCCTGCACCGGCGTCAGTCTCCGCTCCGATCCGTCTGGCCGCCGTGCTCTCTCTCGGTCCTCCCTCCCATCCCCATTCCCACTGCCCAGCCTCCCTGTTGCCTGTCTGAACACTACACACTCTTCTCTGACCATTCCAGTCACGCCCCCCACTTCCTCACCCCACCTGTGACATCTGACCCTTCCTTTCCTCCCTCTGGCCCTGCAACCAGTCATGGGCTCATTCTGGGCAGGCACCTGTTAGAGATGGCCTTCCTTGAGCCTCTCACCTGCCTCGTCCATCAGACTTGCGTCCCTGATCTCTGAAGGCAGGGAGCACTTTGTGTGTTGCTCCGTGACTGTCACGTGTGTTGTGGGCGACTGCAGCTTTCAGTTTCTCTGACTGTCCTCCAAGACAGAAAAGTCATCTTTCTCCTCTGAACTCACACAGTATTCTATGCCTCCCTGAGGGCACACGGTACGCTTTCAAGAATAAATGCATGTAAAGTGCTTGCTCGATAAGGTTTAGTTATTGTTATGATTCCTCTTCCCTGACTATAGTTTATCATAAACATATTTTAGTTCCTCTACTCAAAGGCACTCACCCATTATTTTAAAAATATCTGCAGCACCTACTGCACAGGACTTAGAAAGCCTGCAGGCGATACTGCTGTCCGAGCCATCTTTGTCATCCCGCAGCACCAAGCAAACGGTGCCAAGTAGTAAGTGTTTAATAATTGTCTGGAGGACATGTGAATCAATAGATACATCTGACTTCCCAGCTACCATATGTACAAAGCGTACATGGCTTTATAACCCAAATAAACTTTGGAGATCCAAGTGGTTCAACCTCAGAACTGTCATATCCAACAACCAGAAGTAATTCTACTCCTTACTTTAAGTTCTCACCTAACATTCAAGGGAATCCATGTTATTACTCATTACCCAGTGTTATTACTCATAGCCATGCTTCCTCATATGCACTTTCTTCCAGGCTCTGCAGACGTTCCCAAAGCTTTGCATACCCTTCCTCTTCACCTCTGATTTCCACCCTGACCAAGCTCTTCCCTTTCCTTCTCTCTTTATTTCCTTTTGATTGATTCTTTTTTCTTCCCCCCTGCCAAGCAGGTGCGGCTAAACTTTTCCTTTGAAAGGAAAAATTGATGGCCCAAGGATTCTATTTTATTTCCTGTAGAATCATAAGGCCTGTGAGCATGGCAGGAGATCAAAATGTTGACGTTTGCAACCCCTGGTAATTGAACTCTCCAGCCAGCAAGTTTCTATCCTGTTGAAGATCCCAACTTTTTTTTTTTTTTTTAATGAAATACAAGTTGTGGATATCATTGTCTCTCTAAAGAAACGTGATGAAGGCCTGTGACCAGATAGATAGGATGACATCATGTGTGAAAGTAAATCTTTTCAAAACAAGGAAGCGAAATGATTTCTAATTTATAAAACAGAACAGTTCACCAAACTGTTTGGTCAATGCATGTATTTCCAGAATGCGGCTGGTTATATCTCAGGGTGCTCCATTAATCTGCAACAGCCCAAGATGATCTGTACTGGGAAATCAGGGTGATGTCTCTGTGGGCCAGGGATATAGAAAGGTAGGGAATGAAGAGTCCTAGACATAAAACATGGGCATGAAAAGGAATGTATTCTATGGATGGTTGAGTTATCTGCAAGGTAATCTTATTTACCCTTAGGCTTTGCCACTCAGGCATTCTGCAAGAATTTCTTTTCTTTTTTCTTTTAACTTTTTACCACGTTAAGAACTTTTAGGGGCACCTGGGTGGCTCAGTTGATTAAGTATCCGGCTTTGGCTTTGGCTCAGGTCATGATCTCGCAGTTCGTGAGTTCAAGGCCTGCGTCGGGCTCTCAGAGCCTGGAGCCTGCTTCAGATTCTGTGTCTCCCTCTTTCTCTGCCCCTCCCCTGCTCGTGCTCTGTCTCTGTCTATCTCTCAAAAAAAGTGAATAAATATTTAAAAATAAAAAATAACTTTTAAACTTGCAACACATTGAGTACTATTGAGAGAAAAAGAGAATGAAGCTCCTTGGAATCAGAGACTTTTGCATGTCGTGTTTACCACGAGTTCCCATCTACAACACGCCCTTGACAAATGCATACAGGAGTGCAGAAAACCGGCTCCAACTTAGTGAAATGTTTAAAGATTTACAAAGTCTCCAATTTAAGGGAAATGAACCAAAAAAGGTGAGACTTTTCCAATCATCAAATTCTGTAATCAATGAGAAGAAATAGGAAAGATAAGGAAGATTTTTCAAATTACATGTATATATATATTTTTTTAAGTGTTCATTTATGTTTGAGAGAGAGAGAGAGAGAGAGAGAAAGAAAATGCACAAGCAGGGGAGGGGCAGAAAGAGGTGACACAGAACCCAAAGTGGGCTCCACACTGATAGCAGAGAGCCTGAAGCAGGGCTCGAACTCACGAACCATGATATCATGACCTGAGCCAAAGTCGGATGCTTGACCGACTGAGCCACCCAGGCGCCTCCAAATTATATTTTTAAAGATTATGTTATTATTGATTCAAAACCATTGAAATAACAGGATGTAAGGAAAGGCTTAGTAATAGCAAATACTGTCTAACACTTGTGTGCCAGGTACTGTTCTCAATGACGAATGTGTATCAACTCAGCTAACCCTCCTCAGAATGCTATGATCTGGCTTCTGTTACTGCCGTCACTTCAGTAGATGGAGTAGATGGAGTTTCAGACACCGGGCCAACATCACTCAGCAGTAAGTAGGTGCTGGGATTCGCACCCAGGATCCGCTCCACAGTCTGGGCCCCCGGCCGCCGCGCGCTTCTGCCCCAACCACACCACATCAGAGCTGCCAATGACAGCATGGGCTCCCTGCACCAAGGCTCAGCACCTCGGCTCCACAGCTCGCCAAGTATTTGCGCAGAAACATTCCAGAGGAAATTCAGATGTTACATGGAGGAGAAAGGTCCGAACCAAATTACTTTTCTGGTTTCTTCCAACCCCGAGATCCAGGAGGCTGAAA
>NW_024080763.1:2795351-2875829 GCF_003009895.1 Hyaena hyaena
AAATATTCATCCATTATGCTGCTGAAATTTAACAGCTGAAGTACTAACAGTAGCTGAACTCCAAGCCCTGAGTATCAATTATTTATGGACCTAAGCCTGACAGGACTGTGTAGGTGAATTAGCTGCGTGTGTCAAGCTTCGTTATAAATCCCAACCTACTGTAAAACTCATTTTCATACAATGTATGTACAAGGCTGACAATATATCAACAGCATGGCATTAATAATTTAGAAGAATGGGACCGTAAGGGAACACCTTGGAAACTGTGCTCTGCTCCGTAGTTGGTATTATAAATAAAAAAGTCAAATAAAATGAATTTCCCATAAACAGAGAATCAAAGAAAGCATTTTCTCCATAATTTTATTTTCAATTTTCGAAAACATACCGGTTGATACTTTCATGCTTAGGTACCATAAGGATCGCCGTTAGTTGTCTTAATTCTTCTCGCCCTGACTCCCCGCCCTCCTCCAAAGAAAGGGCAGGGAAATTTCTGATCTGGTGATGAACGGGAGGTTCTCCGCTCTTTCTTTTATTTTTAAAATAACGTAAGTGCAAGGCGGGAGAGGAGCTGAAGCGTGCCTAATGTTGTTTGCCAACATTGCAAATTGCCAACATTGTGAGATCGTGTGCGATGGTTTGCCAGTGAAACCAGATAATAAAACGAAGAGCTACGCGGTGATAAAGGTACTTAATCGAGACAGTATTTCCCAGGAAAATGTTAGGATTTTCCCAATCGTCACTCTCTACTCTGAAATGCAGATGTGCAACCAGTTGCGAGATCTCATCAGCTAGCTCGATCTGCAGGGTGCAAATATTGCAAACCTGCAGGGGCAGATTCTCCTGGGTGGGGCTGGGTGTGCAGGCAGGGGGAGAGAGCGGTCTTGAACCTCCACTCTTGGCTGAAACATTCCAAGGCATGGCCCGTCCCCCACTCCACCTGGCTTTCCTCTCACTCATCCCCAGCCTTAACCTTCGCAATCATTTTTAGGCGAGTGGTGCTGAACTACGGGGCCTCTTTGTCACTGCTAATGACTTCTCCCTGTCCATCTTCTCGTGACTCAGGATATTTATGGCTCTGTTGCCACATTTGTCATTTCTGGCCAGTGAGAAGGCACCTCTCAGCACCGGGGGAGCTTGAGAGCACATTCCGCATCCTGGATCCTCTCCAGACACCAAGCTCCGGCCTCCTTTGGATGAGGAGAGGACACCGTTCCCTCCCCTCCCGTGTCGTCCACTCTTCCGGGTCAGGTGAAGGGAGGTGTCTGTCTCTAACACCTTCTTGCATCTCTGCTTGGCCGGGCGGTCTGCTTTCTATCCCAAGGTGGGGCCCCTGCTGAGGGTCTGGTGAGCCACAGAGCTCAGGGCGGGCATTAGGCACCTGGCGGGGAGCCGACCCACCCCCTGCCTCACTCTCCCCATCCAGGTGCCCAAGAGCAAGATGCAGCAGCTGGAGGCCTTGGAGCTCCTCTCATTTGCACGAGGCCAAGATCAAAACTAAACATTTCTGCCAGTTCCCAGCCCAAAGAACAGGCCCCGCTCCAAAAGCTCCTGGCGACTGACTGGTCGCCTGGGTACCCATCTTGGAGTCCAGGCTCATGCCGTGACAGGTGGAAATTTCTGCGGGAGATGGACAAGCACCTCCCCGGCGGGGCCCGTCCTCTCTAACACTTGCTGATGCCGATATTTTTCCTTCTCTGCAACCTTTTGGGGCCTCGTTAAGCTTTCCAAGTTCTTCCAAGTGGCCTTTAGTAGAGGGAGTCCTGGCAAGGAAGCATTTTTTTAAATGCTATGTGAAATTGCACTCGGCAAAGCACCTGCTTAGAAGCCCTGCATGGGCCGCGGAAATTCTCATTTGTGAATGCTTGTTCTGCCCTCCAGGGAGCCAGCGGCCCCACTCTTTCTTCGGAATCTTGATGCAAGACATGGAAGGAAAGCACTTTTTCTGATTCTCCCACGGGTCCTAGATGGGCACAAACTTCCACTGTCACCAATCTGTCCCTCCCACAAACAATGCACTGTGTCCAAGGCGAAAGAAGTCCCCCTGTCCCTTGGTGACTGAACTTCCTGGGTCCAGAGTGGCAGAAACGTGGGGAGGCGGTGGTGTGACCGGGTTGGAGCTGGATCGTTCTGCCCCCGCTTATTCTGGAAAGCTAATTGATTAGGACGGGTAGGGAAGGCTGGCCGTTGTTCAGATGGCGCAGAGAGGAGCCTCGAATGTTTCCGGGTTTTATGAAATGCTAAAATATTTACACTTTATTTTTACTTCAGTCAGGGGGAAATCATTCAGATCTCTTTAAAAGGGGAAAGAATTAAGAGAGCTGACATTTCCGGAAGAAACAACGCCCGCACACGCAACTGGAATTTCAATGAGAACCTGCCGAGGGCCTGACGGCAAGAGCTTTCACTCCGAGGTGTGGCCGACCCAGAAGTCACACAACCTCGGGGCACCCAGAAAAGACAAGAGCCCAGCCTCTTTGGGGTCAGGGGCAGTTGGTTTTATTTGTGCTTTAGGGGGTTACGTATTTTGAGAATTTAAAGAAGGGCATTCCTTTCTTTTCTGTTTATGACTCCCTTCGGATGGTACCTTTCTTCCCTTCCACACTTCCTGCAGCACAAGGGGAGGAAAGGAGGCGTCGGTTTATTACGAAGAACAGCTAAAAGCATCACAGGAGTTACGGGCACTGTGTTCTATGAAGAAGAAAAATATATATTTTGGTCTTGAAAGTTATTGCTTCAATTACTTAGTAATTTCTTAAGCAACCTCAGGGTGGGTTTTTAAGACGTGGGTTTGAGGGAGGCCTGTGAAGACTCTCTCCCTGAGTATTACCATTTAAACCTGTCAGGGGTGAAGCAGGTTTAAGGTGGAACCTTTTCTATGTTCACCCTGCCCAGGAGGCTCCGGGGACAAGTGCAGATGTCCAGGGCACCTGGCCCCGGGCTTCTCTCTCCCTGTTTCTCTCATTTCTTTAAAAAAAAAAAAAGACATCAGAAGGATGTTCAGAGGAGCACTATTCACGAGAGTCAAAAGGTGGAAAGAGCCCAAATGTCCATCAACTGACAAATGGATAAAGAAAATATGGTAAATCCGTCTGATGGAATATTATTTGGCCAGAGAAAGGAAAGCACACCTGTTACAATATGGGTGAACCCTGAAAATGTTATGCTGAGTGCAAGAGCCATCACACAAGGTGAAAGGTCCAGAAGGCAAATCCATAGACACGGAACACAGATTGGTGGTTGCCAGGGGTGGGAAGTGGGGAGTGAATGGAAAGGAGGCTTAATGGGCACGGAGTTTTATTTAGCGGTGATGAAAATGTCTAATAAGTAGACACAGGTAGTGGTTTCACAACACGGTGAATGTACCACATACCGTTGAATCGTTCACGCTAAAATGGTTAAATTTGTTATGTGAATTTCACCTCAAAAAGAATTTTTTTTAAGTATCATCAGCTGTGATCATTTTAAGTGGGTGGAGAGACCATGGCTCACGGTCAGGTCCTCCCGGTGATCATTCAAAGGCTATCACTCTACAGATGAAACATGTGCCACCGGCCCGGGCTGGGGGTGAGCCACCAAGCCTGGCATGACTGCTCAGGGGCCATGAGGGTTCCCTGGCTAACCATCTCTGCCCAAAGGCTGACACCACATTTTGTGTCTGCTGACCCATTGGTAGATTTGTGGGTTGTTTTGACATGAGAAGAGTGTTGCCAGGAACCTTCCTTTGATGTGCCCTGCGTGTTGGTTTAGCTCTTTAGGGGTCAAGGAACAGACACTCTCAGATTGCCTTGAGGGATATGGATAAGGATACACCTGGCCTTGGGGATGATGAAACTAGCAAGGGCACTACCAGGCTTCATAGCGATGGCGCACAGCTTGGGAATAGAAGGTCGTTGAGCGGGTGCCTGGGTGGCTCAGTCTGTTGGGTGTCCGACTTCGGCTCAGGTCATGATCTCACGGTTCGTGGGTTCGAGCCCCGCGTCAGGCTCTGTGCTGACAGCCAGCTCAGAGCCTGGAGTCTGTTTCGGATTCTGTGTCTCCCTCCCTCTCTGACCCTTCCCTGTTCATGCTGTCTGTATCTCAGAAATAAATAAAAAACATTAAAAAAAAAAAGAAGGTCGTTGAAGACACATCTACACTTGAGCCACTGGCAACCCTGTTTCCTCGGAGACATCTCTCCCTCCTGCCATTAGCACAACTCAGCCCAGTGACACTCTCCTTTCCTGGTGCCCTCTACCCCCTGATCAGTACTCCCCTCAAATGTGTGCTTACTGCTTGCTTGTGGCTTCTGTGATTCGTGCCTTCGCACCCTCCTGGCTCCTGCTGTCTGCCTTCTCTCTGTCTCTTCTATTCTCTAGAATGACCTAGAAGCCCACCATTCCCTGTGAATCGTGAATTCCGGTTCCCCAGGGTAGTGCTACCGTCTTTGTTGGGGAAAGTTGTCACATCTGGGAACTGAACAGGGCCCGCCCGTATACTGGGGGCCTGATGAGTTTAGCTGAAGTCAGTGTGGCTGAAATCCAGTGCTCAGCTCAGCAGATGACCCTCAAGAGGGCTGGACCCCATTAGCCTTCTATCTTCTGATGAGTCCTTTCGGGCAGCATCTCCCTCAGCCCTGCCTCAGTTTCACCCTGCCTCGTTCAAATCCTAGCTTCCCAACCTATATAAGCTGGGTGACATCGGCCAGTTTCTTACCACCTCTATGCCTCCAGCTCCTCATTCATAAAATGGAGATGACAATGGGACCCATGGCATAGGGTGACAGAGAAGACTAGTCATCATGTGTACAGTGCTCTGAACAGTGCCGGGCGCCTGGTGAGAGCCTCATGCTATTATTATTTTGTTGACTGTATAATCTCAGAAGGTAAGCTAGGCAAGTAAAGAATGCAGAAGGTACTGTCAAGGGGATCAGGATGTACAGAGCGAGGAGATAAGAGGGGTGATGTGTGGCCAGGAGGTTTCCAGGAGAGCCCTCTGTGCCCACGCAGCACCGGAAGGCCGCAGCCAGACGGGGCAGAGAAGGAGCTGACCATGACTGTCTAATCACGACAAGGGCCTCAGCAAGACCCGTGAGCTCTCCGGGGTTGAGATGGCCTGTGGACATGTCCCAAATGCAGCTAAGGGAGCTGGGCCCTTGAACCAGTCACTGGAGCAGGTGCAAGACCTCGGGGCAAGTAGGCCCAGACCCTTTCTCAGGGGAGAACTCAGCAATGAGCCGTCAGCAGCTGGCAGGGTGGGTGACGCAGGGGATGAAGGTCTTGGCCAGAGAGGGGCATCACCCCAGTGTCACTACACTTCTCCCGAGATCAGGGCCCGGCAGGCACTTTCTGCAAGGTGCTTATGTAACCATTTAAAATGTAGAAAACTATTCTTATCTCATAGCTTGAGGACCTCAGGCTGAGGTCTATATTGTCCACTACGGTTGTCGGCTGGGGTGGTAGCTACAACAGCGTGCTACTTAGCATCTCAAAGCCTCAGTTTTCTCAACTGGGAAATGGGCATACTACCCCGTACCTTATGGTATGTATCAAATAAGAGAACTCAGAAAGGGCACATCACCCAGCATCTGGAGCGTACATTCTAGGTCCCCACCTCCTCTTCCAGCCCTCCCAACCTCAAGTTCTCCTGTAACAAGCTCAGTGTCCTGCAGCCAGGGACTCTCTGCAGAGCGCATGGGACCGTCTCTGCCGTCTGCAGGGAAGCCAGTGCGTTCGGAGGGCAGCCCCAGGAACCAGCACGCCCCCACAGACATGCTACTCTCCCAGGAGCTCCAGGCCCCCAGGGATGCCCAGCCTCTTCAGTGTGCAGCTCCTGCAGGGCCTCAAATGCCTCGGGGTGCACACTGGACCCAGTAATGGCCATTCAATATACTTAGATAATAAACAGAGCTACCAATTCTACCCAATGTGTTGATAACCTAAGCATTCTGATCACACCATCTGCCGACGATTAAATTTACAAACCATTTCAAACTCACCTACAGCCAGCAGCCCAGACGAGGTGTGTGACTCCTCCGACAGTGCAGACGTGTTCGAGGGAAGGAAGTCCGCTCTCTGGAGCTCCCCACCCCACCCCATGGGGAGGAAGCTGGCATTCAGTGATGTCCAAAAGCATGTAGGGCAGAGTCACCCTTCCCTTATTCGGGGAACATTGCAGAGGTCTGGACGGGGACTAGGAAGCAGCTGGAGAAGAATGGGAAGCAAGCTTATTATTGTGGTTGTGAGCAGCATCTGTGAACTGAGCACCTACTTTGCGCTCTGAATCCCGGGCATACCTGGCATCCCTCGAAGAGGAGGAAACCGGCCTCTCTGCTTCCTGGCATAGTTGAGCAGCTGAAGGGCAGACACCCCCACTCCCAGCAGCCCAGTGGGCTCGGCTCACTGGCTCCTGTCAAGAGATGTGATCACCCCATTTTTTACTGGCTGGGCCTTTGTCTCCCCTAGCCATCAGAACAACCCAGTGAGATGAGCACTGTTCCCCCACTTCCCAGGTGAGAACACCGAGGCTGAGGGGGTGAGCAGCTTTCCCAAGGCCATGCAGAAGTTGCTTCACAGAATCAGAATTTAAAGCCAAAACTCCCTTGTTTGAGGTCCAGGTTTTTCCACTATACTTTGCTGCCTCAAGAAGGGAGTTTTATGTCCCAAGGAAGGCTGGGAACTGGGTCAAGTCCATGGGATTTGAATAATGGGGAAGTTGCCTCAGTGCTGATACTGAGGGAGAAATGCAGACTGGATGGGGTACGTGGTGACAAAATAGAGGCTCCAGCTTCCTCTAACCTTTCCCCTTGAGAACAAAGTCTTGTCCTCACCGCTGTGCTTGTCCCGACCTACACTATATCTTCCGCGAAAGGCCCATGGAGAAGAACAGCATTGGCCCTGCCACTGACCGGGTGGGTGCCCCAGCCTCCATGTCCTCATTGTCAAATGAGGCATCAAAGAAGATTCTGTCCTCTGAACTGGGCAATTCTGTGATTACAATTTCCTGATCTTATCATGCATCATTCTTGACAGTGTAAACCATTCTATGCACTCGGTTATTCTCTTACTCATTTAATAACCGCTGATTACGCAGCTACTGTATGGCTGACAGGCTACTAGGCAGTGGGGTACAAAGAGAATTAAAGTAACATTTTGCCCTCATGGAATTCAAACTCTAAATGGAAATAGATAGAGATATAGACATAGATGTTCCTATATTGGGGAAACATGGATAAAAAAAAATCTAATTTTCAATTCTCTTCAGAAATAAACAGATCAGGGGCACCTGGCTGGCTCAGTCAACAGAGCACGTGACTCTTGATCTCAAGGTTGTGAGTTCAAGCCCCATGTTGGGAGTGGAGCCTACTTAAAAAGAAAAAAAAAAGGATAGAAAGAAACGAACCAAAGAATTAACTGCTGGTATCAGCCTCGGCAGAAGCAGTGGCATTCAAAAAATATTCCTTCTGGGGGCGCCTGGGTGGCTTAGTCGGTTAAGCGTCCGACTTTCGCTTAGGTCATGATCTCACAGTTCGTGGGTTCGAGCCCCGCGTCGGGCTCTGTGCTGACTGCCAGCTCAGAGCCAGGAGCCTGTTTCAGTCTGTGACTCCCTCTCTCTCTGACCCTCCCCTGCTCACGCTGTCTCTCTCTCTCTCTCCTAGAAATAAATAAAACATTAAAAATTAAAAAAAAAAATTCCTTCTGTTTCCCACATTTCCAGCCACCTTTGCAGCTGGTGGGAGGAGTCAGGTGAGTAGTTCCAGCCAATGCATCACCTCTGGGCTCAAGTCTAGAGGAGCCAAGAGGCAACTCTCTGTTTTTGTTTCTATGGCAGCAGCACATTCCTGATGTTGGCGCCTTGGTCTCCTTGGGTCCTTGAGTGACTCTGTGGAACAGAGGCCTTTGATGATCCACAAAAGAGAGAGAAAACAGAAAACAGAAATGAATCTGTGTCACGTTCAAGCGACAGAGATTTGGGGGTCATTTGCTACAGCACTTTATCCAGTTTATCCCAATAGAGTCGGGTTAGAAGCCTAACCACATTCTGGACAGGAACTGATTCCTTCACATAAAAGGATATGACTTGGTTGTATTAAACCGTTTTTCTATACACTGTCTCCAAAATTTCACTTAGACTTCAAATGTTAAAATCAGTCAGTGCCTAGGCCAATTTCCACTCCCTACAATTTGGAAATCGCACCATTTCTCATGAATTTGTTTTCCAAATGCTAGAGGAGCGCTCTTCAGACAGAAAGAATTCTAGCAAGTAATTAATAAGCTGAGAAAATGGTGCCTTGAAACACCTACATTTAGGAAAGTAACAAAAGAGAGTGGAAACGAGAGGGTGCGTGCTGTCCTGTCGCCATGGCGAACGCAAGGTCTGAAACGGTTCTAGGTGATGCGATGGCAGGGACAGCCATGGCTGGTGACGTGTCAGTCTGCTAGCCACTCGGCCGGGTCCCGCCACCCACCAGGACGATGGAGAGCTTCACACAGCAGGGAGGGGAAATCACTGCGGAATCTGAAATAAAGGAGTGGTGGACTAGTTCACATGAGTTAGGAGCTGAAAGAACTGAATGAACTGAATGAATAACCACCTCAGCTTCTCCAAGACCAGGATCCAGGATCAAGATGGGTTGTTCCTCTGCAGCATGAGGAAGACACTTCTGTATCTCTGCTTCCTCATTAGTTGAAGACACCACCATACCCACCTCCCAGTGGGCTCAGCTCACTGGCTCTGGTTAAGAGATCCAACCATTATGTGACTCACTGGTTGGGTAGGCGCAAGGGAAGCAGAAGCAAGGTAAGGAGGGGTAGGAAAGAAGGAATGAGAAGGTGGAATTTGGTCAAACGTAGTGGTTTTTTTAAAAAAATCCCTCTCACAAGTACTGGTAGGAATGAATCTAGCTCATTGGTTACAAACCAGTAGCTACCTGAATGCATTCAATTCCATTAAACCAATTTTACTAAATGCCTGCTGTATGCTAGGAATAGTGCTAGATACTGGGGATGGAGAAACAATCAAGAGACATGAATCCTGACCTTAGGGAACATATGATCTCATTGAGTAAGCACCTGCTGTATGCCTAGCCTCATGTACTAAACCAGAGGGGATTTAAATAGTAACAGTGCTTCTTCTGACGCTCAGAGGAGTTACAATCCACAAGAACCTGCAGAAGACAGCTAAGAAGGTAAATAAGCTGGATTATCGACAACTCATGTTGACAGCCACTCCCGTCTTGAGGCTCAGAGGCAAAGCTTAAAGCATAACCATCGTGGTATCTGGCCTCTCCCCATCAGCTTTTTGGAGGATTCTAGGACTCCACCCAAACCTGGACAATACTTGGTGGCTCGCTGACCCATCCTTTTGGCTGTCTCCATCTTGTAGGGAGGGTTTTCCCTCCACAGTGCATTGTTAAACCACGTACGGATGACGCAGCCTCTTGGTAAGCCCTGCCTTTTGACATCCCTCAGCCTTCTTTTTAAGCAAAGAAATTCCCCTTCTTAGTTTCTCAGCACTTCAGCCCCGACTCAACAGCCAAAGGTGCCAACAGAGTTCTTTTTAGTCTCAATCTCATTAACCCTGGAAATGGCCCTTTGGTTGAGCCTCTTGGATGATCCCTAGAGGAAGACCATCCACTGAACCCATTAACTAAATTCCTATCAAGAACCTCAAGAACATTCACGCTTTTGATCTAGAAATTTCACTTCTGGGAATGTCCCAAGGAAATGAATCTAAATACAGTTAAAAGTGGTCTGCACAAAGATGCTGATTGCAGCATTATTTATGCTAAGGAACAATTCAGAAACAGCTTAAGTTCCCACCATGAGGGGAGTAGTTAAGTAAACTGTGGGCAGCACATATATTAGGCTATCGTCTTAGCCATTAACACGGTGCTTGCAAAGTAAAAGTTTTAATAACCTGGTGAAATGTTTCTGCAATAATGTTTAGGAGGAGAAAAGTCAGGATAAACAGTGGTATATGGAGTGTTAGCTCAACTATAAACGGAATAGAAGGGAGGAAATAAATGAAAATGTTAATTGTTATCTCTAAAAGGTAGGATGGCGGGAGATTTTTATTCTCTTTGTGTTTCTTTTCTGTCCTTGACAAGTTTCCTTGCATTCGCTTTACAATGAGAAAGTTATCATTTTTAAAGGAAAGTGATAATACCAGCCCCACAGTCCTGGCGATCCAAGCAGGCGGGATCTGATGGGCCTAGATCAGCTCTTCGAAGGTGGGAGAGACCCTAGCCTTCACAAAATATCACTGAGATTCCTTCAGCCATTAAATACATTTCATAATTGCAATTGCTTGCTCTAAATTGCCTGTTTATTCTGTTAATGACTTTTTTTGTGAACCACAGTTTACAAATAAGGCATTTCCTAGAATCTGCTTGCAATTAGGGAATTGTTCCGGCCTCCTAATGAAAGGTAAACACCATTAATAACGCCTGTCCTCGCTTATGCTCCTGTTGGTTTTGTGTCATTTACTTTGGGAACAGATAATAACAGCCCTTTACAGAAAGCATTTAGCCCACAGATTGTTCCTGTGCGCTGTTTGCTAATCTCGTGGCAGGGAGAAAGCATCAGTAAGACAAAATAAAGACAGAGAGTTCTCCCTCCTCCTTCAGATTGGTTTTCATAAAGAGTGGTCTCCTGATGATTGTGTTCGCTAATTTAGCTATTTGTATATTCGCATCGACCTCCCAGGGCAAGTTAAAGCCTCCTCAGACCAGGACCTACTGGCCATAGTTTTCTTAAATTGAAATGTACAGACCTAGTCTGGTCAGAAGCAGGGAGAATGCTGCATGTTCTAAAGAGGAAAGATCTGAGTAGGAACAAAGTAAAAGTTCAGATGATTAGATCAAATTACCCAAGAAAAACAAAAGCATCTGTCCATAGAAAGACTTTTATATGAATCCTTATAGCAGCCTTATTTGTAATAGCACAGAACTGGATACGAGCCAGTGCCTACATGTAGGGGACTGGATATACAAATTGTGGAATGCCCACACAATGGAATATTACTCAGCAAGCAGAAGGAATGAGTTATTCACACACGACCATACAGATAAATCTCAAAACAAATTATACCAAATGAAAAGAAGCCAGACTGAAAAGAGTACATATTGGATAATTCCCTTTATTTGAAACTCTAGAAAATGCAAGCAAATCTGTAGTGACAGAAAGCAGGAGAGTGATGGGTGGTGATGTGGGAGAAAGGGGAATAGTTACGTTCATTATCTTGATGGCAGTGATGGATTCATAAGTGTGGGCGTATGTCAAAACTTAGACTTCAGACTTTCACATGTCAAAAACCTACACTTTTTCGGGAAGTTTGTTGCATGTTGATTATACCTCAGTAATACTCTTTACAAAACTAATAAACCATATCTTCTCAGAGTTTTCTTGTAAAATTAATAACAATTTTAATAATAGCAAAGATCTCCTACCATTACTAAATAAATTTATTTTTAAATTTATTTTTAATTTTTTAATGTTTATTTATTGTGGAGACAGAGAGAGAGAGAGAGAGCAACAGAGCATGAGCAGGGGAGGGGCAGAGAGAGAGGGAGACACAGAATCCGAAGCAGGTTCCAGGCTCTGAGCTGTCAGCACAGAGAGCGACATGGGGCTTGAACTCACCAACCACAAGATCATGACCTGAGCCAAAGTTGGATGCGTAACTGACTGTGCCACCCAGGAGCCCCTAAACCCATTCTTTATTCCTCTTTGCCCTCCAACCATGTTTTAGGTATACGGTGTCATACTTTAAATCCTTTTATCTTGGGAATCCCTTGACTGATTTTTAGAGAAATCTTTATTTTTACTGCTTTTGTGTTTCTTACTTTTCATACTCTCACTTACAATCGGTCTTTCCTTTACACACAGAGTCCCCTTCAGTGTTTCTTGTAGGGATGGTTTCATGGTCATGAACTCCTTCAGTTTTTGTTTGTCTGAGAAACTCTTTATCTCTCGTATTTTGAATGATAGCCTTGCTGGATACAGTGTTCTTGGCTGCAGGTTTGTTTTCTTTCAGCACTTTGAATATATGATGCTCAGGAAAGATGTTCTGGTTATGACTACCATGGGTCAGTTCAGAGGAAAGTAGGAGGCACACGCAGCACAGAAAAAGGATTAATCCGCTTTGGCAATGGGCACTTTCCTACTGGCCCACCCAGCATGCTGGGGCACATCCCAAAGTGGAAAGAGAGGTTTGAGAACTTGCAGAGCCCTGAGCCCAGCTGTGAATCATTAGCAGCGTGCTGCTGAGAAGGTAAATCAAAGCGTCATATCTTCATCTGAAAAATGGAGCCAAAAAAATCCCCCCTAGCTCCTCCCTCAAGAGGATGTTTGCAATCTGAAATGACATATAAAACTTTTACCCGGGGGGGGGGGGGGGCGGGGGCGCCTGGGTGACTCAGTCGGTTAAGCGCCCAACTTCGGCTCAGGTCGTGATCTCGCGGTTCATGAGTTCGAGCCCCACGTCAGGCTCTATGCTGACAATTCAAAGCCTGGAGCTGCTTCAGATTCTGTCTCCCTCTCTCTGCTCCTCCCTGCTCAAGCTCTCTCTCTCTCTCTCTCTCAGAAATTTAAAAAAAAAAGTTTTATTTAAAAAATGAATAAACGTTAAAAATTAAAAAAAAATATTTTACCCTGGAGGTACAGCCTGTGAAAAGTGAAGGAATCCACTAGAAGGTATTTTGCCCAGGGTCAGGTCATAAAAGTCAGTGCCAGGCTGGGATAGACCTAGAACCAAAGACAGGCTTGGAAAATCCATTAGGCATCAGCTGGTGGACACCACCGTTCTTTCTTCCAAAGCTCGGCCTGCCAGGTTTTCCTCTAGTGTTAGAAGAAATTGGTTTCTTCAATTCAGTTGAATAATAACAAGTCGTGGGGCACCAGGGTGGCTGATGAAGCGTGTGACTCTTGATTTCGGCTCAGACCATGATCTCACAATTTGTGAGTTCGAACCCCGCGTCGGGCTCTGTGCTGACAAAGTGCAACCTGCTTGGGAGTCTCTCTTTCCCCCTCTCTCTGCCTCTCAGTTGCTGGTGCTCTCTCTCTCTCAAAAATAAATAATAAGCATTTAAATAATAATGATGTTTTCTTCAGTTAAGCTGGACACTGAGTTGGCTTGCACTGAGGAGCTATGTTGTACGAATATCTTCAAACCATAGAATCTCACCAGAATGAGATGCTGCTACAGGGAAAAGCAGAAAGCTCAGTACACGGGGAAGGAGATGGCGAAGGAACATGAGATTCACTTGCCCAGCTCAGGCGTGCTCCACGGCAAATCTCCCCTCAAGATGGAGGCAGAATCAATCTACTCCTCTCTCTGCCTTAACCACCTTCCTCCCTCTTCCTTTAAATGGCAAAGAGTTGAAATCACATAAATTAAAGTACGGTTACTCACCATACTTAAATATTTATGGTAGTGGTTGTTTTATTTGGATTCCTTTTATAGAGAGGGAATTCATAAACAGCTGTTTGTGCCATCCTGAAGCAGAGGGATAATCCGTGAAATTCCCACACTTCCCCAGGCAGCGAGTTGAGAAACTCTCTACAGGTTGAATCAAAGAAAACAGATTTTCATCTGCAAGGCAAAGGCATGCAGCAGTGGTAGAGTAGGTAAATGCCAACTCTGGAAGCGCCTGGATAGCTCCAAAGACCTCCCCATCTGCTTATTCTGTCCCTGAGTAGCATCCCAACATCTGGCTGCATCTGGTGCCTCTTCAGCCATGAGCTAAATTCTCAAAGGGTTTGCTTGGGTGATAGCTAAATCCACTATCCCTACAAGTTGCAATCTTTTTTCCAGGGCCACCAGTAAAATTTAAGTGCAAGTGCACTCTTTCATGGACCTTTGACTTGGATTAAAATCAGGCCACTGGCAGTGCCCTTCAACCCCCACCTTGGCTTCTGCTCTGTGGTGAAGCCAGCCGGTGAGGGCAGCTCCATCATCTCAGCTGGCCGTTTCCCTTCAGCTAAAAGCAGTGCAGTGATTTTCGTAGTTGTAATCTTGACTTTGGATGAAATGGATTGCTAACAGGTGTGTCTACAGTTTCTGAGTGATCCCTATGGATCTTAGGATGAGAGATATTGAGGACCCAGGAATTCAGGATGGGGATGTTCAGAAGGAGAGGAACCATCACATCCTAGTTGCACTAAAAGCACCTGGGGTAACACTGAGGTTAGTGCCCAGCTCCCTCCCTCCGGCAACACTCTGCTTGTGACGATGCAGGCCCCACTGCCACCCAGACTAGTGAGGCTATCAGAAGCAGGCAGTGGGCACATCACTTTGCTATAATAACAGCAATGACAATAAAATCAGAAATTAGACAGAACTACTTTTCGAGTGTGCTTTGTATCCAAGTTCAATATTTTTCCTGAACATGCTGCTGGTCAATTTCTGAGGACTCAAGAACGCTTAAGGCTTACAAGTCTAACAAGGCTATGAATGGATACAGTCCAATAAGGAAGACCCAGGGACCCAGCACATGACTCCAGCTGGCCAGAAATTGGAGGGCGAAAAGATGAGAGACAAGGGGACACCCAAGAAAATACATGGCTCCTTCTGGTGACATTAGAGAGAGGCGGGCTGCAGGTGAAAAATAGTCTAAGGTAGTAACAGCCCATGCTGCTGCATGGAAGTCTGGACAGACAGCACCAAGGAAGGCACTTAAGTGAGGCCCATCGGAGCTCGCACCTCTGACCAGCTTCAAGACCCCACATGGGCACCGGAGTCATGAGCCACTGGAGATGAAAGGGAGGAGCAAATGTCTGCTTGGGAGAGAAAAAGAAAATCAATGGCTACAAGCAAAAGAATCTGTTTTGTAGCCTCAGGTCATCCTGAAATTCCGGAGGCTTAAGTACCACATAGCCTCCTGAGCTCTGGCACATGTATTTACCATGCGTTTCTTATTAACTGAAGATCTTTGAACTTCGAAGTAATAGTGCTCTTCTGGTATTTCCAGGAACAGTCCCAGGAATGCTGGAGAATGGGAAGTATCCCCAGGAATTTTGCCATACAATAGATTATCTGGAGGAGATTTCAAAAAACATGGAAGCAGGGATGTATCCTTGCAGCCAAAGGCAGAAGGGAGCAGAGGGCGGACCCAGAGCTTTCAGCCAGAAGCCAAGAACAGCCACAGTGGACAGGACACCTAATGATAAATGAGGCTGATGTGGGGAGTAAGGGGTGGCTATTTGGCTCCAGAGCACAGTAATGGACTACTTTGCAAAAACAAACATAGAATGAGATAAAATATGCAACTATAATATGGAAAAATCCTGAAATGCTGTAGGATTCCATAAGGGAGTAAAGACGTTTCAAGACCTGGCATTACCCACCCTGCACTCCCTCTGCTGGCTCCTTCTGTCCCCACCCCTCCCCCTCTTGAGAAGCTTGAGTCCCTGCAGGTGAGCAATAAGCCCCACTTCGTCCAGCCAAGGACTGAAAGGGCTGTGCCCCAAACCCATAGACAGAGTCCCAGGCACTGATCTTTCCACCTAATCACGTTCACTTCCATGGGCAGGTGTGTAGACAACAAGTGGACTCAGTGCCTTACAGAAAGCTTTGCCACGGGGCGCAGCTCAGGTCATGATCTCACGGGTTCATGAGTTTGAGCCTGGCATTCAGCTCTGCTCTGGAGGTGTGGAGCCTGCCTGGGATTCTCTCTCTCCCTTTCTCTCTTTGTGCCTCCCCACTGTTCTCTCTCTCTCTCTCTCTCTCTCTCTCTTTGTCCAAATAAACTTGAGGGGTGTCTGGGTGGTTTGGTTGATTAAGCATCTGACTTCAGCTCAGGTCATGATCTCTGCAGTTCGTGGGTTTGAGCCCCATGTCAGTCTCTGTGCTGTCAGCTCAGAGCCTGGACCCTGCTTCAGATTCTGTGTCTCCCTCTCTCTCTATTTCTCTCCTGATTGGGCTCTCTCTCTCTCTCAAAATTAAATAAACATTAAATAAATAAACTTAAATTTTTTTAAAGTTTTGCCACAAGACTTGTTTTAAAAGTCAATTGTCCTAAGTATTTGTGTATTTATAGCATGATTTAGCACTTTAAAAAATTTTCTTATCATGAACAGATCCATGGCAAAAAAAAGATATATATATACATATATATATACATTATATGTATATATATATATACATTATATATATGTATATGTATATATATATACACACATTATATATATGTATATGTATATCCATACTCTGCTTCTGACCTTGACTACCCCAGACCAGTGAGGCTTTCAGAAGCAAGCGGTAGGCACATCACTTTGCTGTAATAACAACAATGATAATAAAATCAGAAGTCAGAACTGCTTTTTAAGTGTGCACTGCATCCAAGTTCAGTATTTTTCCTGAACATGCTGCTGATCAATTTCTGGGGACTTGAGAACCCTTAAGGCACATACACACACACACACACACACACACACACACACACACACACACACATATATTCACATATATGTGTATATCAGGGTCTCTCTGCAGAAAACAAAGATCACTTGCATCCAGCAGTTGTCTAAGGCAAACTTACAAATCACACAGTAGAGTGTCTTGGTATTTCACCTTTATTTCCAATCTGGGTTGTTAAGAGTCAGAGACTCCTGGATCCCAAGCCAGGATGGCTGAATCAGAATCTGCAGGGATGGGACCCAGGAATACATAGTCCTTCCCTGGACTATTCAGGGGCGGTCTGATGCTCCCTTAGCGAGCACTGTTTGTGTCTATACCATGGAGAGCTCCAGAAGGAAGCCAGCTACGTGCATGTGGTGTTACAGCAGAAGTAACCCCACTGGCCCAACCACGCAGGCAGCAATAATTTGTTATGGTGATGGCAAAGAGGGAGAGAAAAATCACTCCAAGTGGCCAGTAGTCAGTTTAGTGTGTGCCTGTGTCCCTTATTCAAGAATGCTGTACCCTCTTGAAACAGTATTTATGTACCCAGGTTCTCCCTGAGAAAACCAAGTCCAGATGCTGAGTATAGATACATCTGCTCCTCAGCCACTTCTTTGGTTTCAGAAGCCTTCCCCCCACCTCTCCCCAGGCACGTGGAGACCCCCTCCCAGAACCCCCGGATTGCTGAGGTTACGGGGTGGGGGGCACACTGCATTTTACTTTAGATCCTGATTGTCCTCTCTCCTCTCCTCAAATTAAAAATTGATCTCAAAGGAGCACAGCAGGTATTGGCTTAACTTGTTCTGAATTACTCTAATCTCAAGTGACTCTTTGTCACTCATCATTTTACAGGAAGCAAGTAAGATACCTATTATCCTGTTATCTCCTCCCAGAAAAGAACATTCTAACGGGAACTCACTGTTCTGGTTCTCCAGCACCCTCAGCAGCCGGGCCTCAGAGCCCCTGCCAGGGATGTGACGGGGACTGAAGGGTTCCTCTGCCCTTCCCTTACAGAAACAAGGAGAGAGCCGGGTTCCTCGCCATTAGCCACAGCCCACCTCTCAGAGTGGAGGACTCTGGCTACGGGAGTCAGGCCGACCTGGGTTCAGATCCTGGAACTGCCCCTGGGCCAACGTGGAGGAGACAGTCATCAGTTATTCCTCTAGGTTCATGTTCAGTAAACTGAAAACAGTAGGTTTATAGGATGTATATGGGCAGATGGTGGATTTGAAAGTGGGAATGTTGTATATTAAAAGGCATTGGCTTGTATTTTAATTAGGGGAACCAGATAAAGCACAGCTAGCCCCTTAAAATTTAAGTTTCAAATAAACATAAATTTTTCATTATAAGGCAGTCTCATGTAATATTTGGGACATACTTATACTAAAAAAAAGTATCCCTTGTTTATCAAATATTCAAATTTAGCTGGGCTTCTTGTGTTTTTATTTGCTAAATCTGGCAACCCTAATTTTATTGGAACATTTTGGTAATATGATTTAATTAGATTTCCAGACATAGGAAAGAATGTGTTCACTTTTTTAAAAAAACAGTTTTATCAGGATATAATTACCATACCTAACAATTCACGCAATTCAATTGTTTTCAGGATAGAATTTGTAGCCATCACCATGGTTTCAGTTGAGAACATTTTCATCATCCCAAAAGAAACCCCACACTCAATGCAAAGACTCTCCGTTACCCCCAGGCAGCACCCCTGCCCCTACACCAATCCACTTCCAGTCTCTACGGACCTTCCTGTTCTGGACAGTTCGTATAAATGGAGTCACACAATATGGCAGCTCTTTCATAATGTTTTCACGGTTCATCCACGGTAGCAGGTACGGGTGCTTCATTGCTATTTATCTGCCAAATCCCATTCCATTGTACGGACAGATCACATTTTATTTGTTCATTCATTAGCTGATGGGTATCTGGGCTGTTTCTACAGTTTGGCTATTACGAATAGTGCTGCTATGAGCTTTGATGTGTGAGTCTTCAGGAGGATGTATGTATCCATTTCATGGGCATACTCATAGGTGTGGAATCACAGGGTCATGAGGCAAGTCCGTCTTTAACTTTTTGAGAAACTGTCAAACCGCTTTCCAGAGTAGCTCTGCCGTCTCCATTCCCACCAGCCTTGCGTGAGGACTGTAACTTCTCCATGTCCTCGTCAACTCTTATTAGTGTTTTCTTTTTGGCTCCAGCCCTCCTGTGGGTATGAAGTGTTTTTCTTATTATGGTTTTGGTTGGTTTTTCTTTAATAACTAATGATTTTTAGCATTATTTCACATGTTTCTCGGCTAGTTGTCTATCTTCTTTGGACAGCTTTGGATAGCTTGGATGCTTGTTCAGATCCTTTGTCCATTTAAAAAAATTTTTTTAATATTTATTTATTTTTGAGAGAGACAGAGTGCAAATGGGGAGGGGCAGACAGAGCAGGAGACACAGAATCCAAAGCAGGCTCCAGGCTCTGAGCTGTCAACACAGAGCCTGATGTGGGGCTCGAACTCACAAACCATGAGTTCATGACCTGAGCTGAAGTCGGAAGCTCAGCCAGCTGAGCCACCCAGGCGCCCCTCCCTTTGTCCATTTTTAATGGGCTGTTTATCTTTTTCTTATTGAGTTGTAAGAGGTTTTCATATATTCTGGATATAAGTCCCTTATCAGATATATGATTTGCAAATATTTTTTCCCATGCTATGGGTTGGGCTTTCACTTTCTTCCTGGTATCATTTTCAGCACAAAAGTTTTTAATTTTCATGAGGCAATTTGTCTATTTTTCCCTTTTGTTGCTTGTGCTTTATCTAAGAAGTCATGCCTAGCCCAAAGTCACTAAGATTTACTCCTTCGTTTCTGATGCTGACAGATTTTTAAGACCTTTACTTACACTGAATTTAGAAACATTTTTGTTCCTAAATGCAGGTTTACCAGGCTCTAAAAGTTGAAATCTTTCTTCTGGATCTCACAGCCATACCCCAACAAAATAAAGATTTCTGTTGGGAAGAATGAAAAGACTAGAATGGAGTGGGCAAAGGGAAGTTTGTGTGATTCACAAATAAAAATAGACATTGGAATATAAAATAAAATGCTCCTCCAAGTTACCAACCCTCAAAAAGACTTCAGTGTGATTTCCAAATGATCTGCCTACCATATTGGCTTGCCAATTAACCACAAAAGCAATACTAACATGTCAGGTTTCCATTCTCCTTATACGAGACCTTGCCCTGGAATTGGCTACGCCAGGCATTGACAGAGAGGAAGAGATGAGTGCTGGCTTCCCTGGGGCAGGGCTGAGGTGGGGAGTTTCTGGCCAATATCACAAGAGGGGATGGAAGTGGAGAGATTCATTGAACCAGAGACTGGGAGCCTTGAGGTCCAAACACCAGCATAAGAAAGGCTGCCCCACACAAAGGAAAAAGGGAAAGAAGGAAGCAAAGACAAAGAGAGACTCCAGAGCCACAAAGACAAGAGTTGGGGCCCTTGGAGACAGCGTCAAATGGAAATAGGATATAGCTGGTTGTGGGGAGGTGAGAGCTATTTGACGCTTCCTGGGATGTGGCCCATCAGAAATCTCAGACAGCGGTGCATCAACCCACCTTCAAGTAGCAGGCAGGGGGCAAGCAGAACAGGCATCATCAAAGCCACTGCTCTTGAAGGTGGAACTTCTTTCAGATAAGTTGCTGTGTCTTCTAGTGTCCTGAAGGACCCAATGTTGTCTCATCTGTTCTGGAGATATGAACACTTCAACTATGAAAAGCTATGGATTTGGATTTCTGACCCATCAATATGGAAGATGACAGTATCCAAAGCACTGGCCTGCTGTTTCGGTTCCCTTGATAGACTTATAAGAAGTAAGGCCACTTGTTTCAGTCTGTGACTCCCTCTCTCTCTGACCCTCCCCTGCTCACGCTGTCTCTCTCTCTCTCTCCTAAAAATAAATAAAACATTTAAAAAAAAAAAAAAAAAAAGGAGGAAGGCCACTGTCCAAGGATCTTCTCACCCCCTCTCAAAAAAATCAATAAGCCTGAGCAAAATATCCCCTGCAGTAAGCTTATAAGATGGGGTTGTACTGGAGCATCTGGGTAGCTCAGTTGGTTGAGCGTCCGACTTTGGCTCAGGTCATGATCTCAGAGTTTGTGGGTTTGAGCCCTGTGTCGGGCTCTGTGCTGACAGCTCAGAGCCTGGAGCCTGCTTCAGATTCTGTACCTCCCTCTCTCTCTGACCCTCCCCTGCTCACACTGTCTCTCTCAGAAATAAATAAAATGTTAAAATAAAAAAAAAAGATGAGGTTGTACTGAGCACAAATGCCAACAACATCCCGTAGCCGAGATACTAAGCCTCAGAGTGACCACGCGTTTGTAGCCCTTCTTAGCAGCCAGAAAGGAAGCTAAAGCAACACCTTTCTGAAAGAAAGCATCTTCTATTTAGATCTGTAGGAACCCTACCAGTTAAGAGCATACAAACGAGAGATCACCAAACACATAAGGAAACAAGTCATCATGATTTATAGTTAGTAGACACATCGAACAATAAACTTAGATGGTCAATAATTCAGACATTGGAATTACAATAGATAATATGAAATAACTGTTCACTGGATATTTAAGAAAAATTTTAGGATTACCAAAATCAACAAGTAACAAAAGACCATCAAACTAACCAAGTATACCCGAGAGATAACCCAATAGGACCTGAGGAATGAAATTATTGTTGGAATCAGAATTACAACGGATGGGATAAACAATACATGAGACACAACAAAGAGAGATCGGTGAACTGGAAGAAAGAACCGGGGAAAAATTACACACAATGTATCGCAGGAGGCAAGGAGACTGAAGAAGTGATGGAAAAGTTAAGATTTGTAAAAGCCACCTCACAAGTTCTAAATCACATCTAAGCAAAATCCCAAAAGGAAAGAATAGAGAAAACAGAAAAGGGAATTTCTTCAGAGGAAATGGCTGAGAAATGGTCCAAACTGATGAAAGACTTGAACCCATAGATCCAGAAAGTACCAATCCAAGAAGATTAAAAAAGTAGACAGACAGACTGACAGCAGACTTCTCCATGGTGACAGCAGAACCAGGCGACTACATGGAATCACCCCATTTTAGTGCTGTCAACCTAAAATTTGTGCTCAACAAAGTTATTTTTCAACAACATAGATTGAAATGAAAAGCAACTTCATACAATTTTTTAAGTTTATTTATTTTGAGAGAGAGACAGCAGGGAGGGGGACAGAGAGAGAGAGAGACAGGGAGGGAGAGAATCCCAAGCAGGCTCTGCACTTTCCACGCAGAGCCTGATGTGGGGTTCAAACTCACAAACCATGAGATCATGACCTGAGCCAAAGTCCGATGCTTAGCCAATTGGGTCACCCACACAATTTTAGAAACAGAAATAGAAATTTCAAGAGACTTTGCCAGCAGCAAATCTAAAGGAACGTCTTCTTTCACCGAGGAACACCTATGAGACATTCATGAGGAGAAACAGAAGGTAAGGTTATGCTACAAGGACAAATAAGGGCCAATAAAATGGAAAACACATGGGTAAATCAAAGCAAGTTTCTATTATAACAAAACACTGAACTAAAATACTGGAAAACCTTAGCACGTAAGTCAGAAGTGGGGTGAGCAGCATGTCTTTGGGTTATAAAGTTTTCTAATGTCCTGCATATTTCATTAAAGATTTTTCAACAAAACTAGGTTTGTCCCGAGAAAACACCTGTTTTCCCACATAAATATTAACAGCAGCCCCTTCCGCCCAAGTGTCCTGGTTTGAACAACAGATTACAGTATCCTGTCCAGTGACCCACAATTGTACTCCGCACACACTCCCTAGAGAAGCTCTTGCAAGTGCGCACTGGGAGATGTGCACAGACACGCTCAACATTCCGTTGTCTAGTGGGACTTTCCAAACTGTTCCTTCTTCTTCCTACGAAAGCGGATGGTGGAAGCAAGCCCCAGATGGGAAACCCTTCCTGGCGTGGGCTGAAAAGTGACCACCCCCCACCCTTTGCTCTTGTCCAAAATGGACCACCTCCTGGCCCTGAGCCCGGGGCCGAGTTACCAGCCCTCTCTAGACCTCAGCTTCCTGGAAGATGCTGGAATAATAACATCTACCACACAGGGTTGTGAAAAGGTCCATCAGCATTAATAACAGAAACGAGCACTGACTGAACACACTACAGCCAATTGCTCTGCTGACGGTTTTCTGTCTACAGCTCATTTGATCCTTACGATGACCTCTCAGGTGGGTATTATCCCTCTTCCCATTTTACAGGTAAGACACCTGGGGCTTCACAGCACTGAACAACTTGTACGAGGTCACAGAATTCGCAAGTCACGGGGCCAGCAATGCGCACCTGACTCCGGCCCCAGGGCTCCCTCCCACGGCTGTGCCCTGTCGCTGAGCCCCTGGAGCCTCGGCACCTGCCCGCTGCCCCACCTGGGCCCTCACACACAGCCCGGCGCGCTGTGGCCCTGTCCCTGCGTGGCGGTGACCCTGGTGGTGTCACTGTTTTATCAGGTGCCCGGAGGCAGCAGATGAGAAAGGGCCTGTAGAGCGTCTAGAGTGAAATGCGCAGACCGCCATCGTGCACGGGGAAGACGGGGGAATGGGGAGGGGGGCCCGTGGTCCTTCGTGACGCCCAACAGGGGTTGTCACGTGAAAACACCAGGGTATCCCCTCCAGCCCGTTGCTGGGGACCATCCGCGTTCCAGCTGTGCCCGGACACACCTCCACGAGATTTTGCACATCTTGGCATGGTGCCAAGGTCGCAGATAGGTTCCCCCCCTTTCACAGAAACATGCACAGGCCGGAAGGAAGAGACAGCAGACTCTCTTTAGGTTGTGTTTCCTCGGACGTGATTCACCGCTCAACCTCAGATGGAGAAACAAACAAGAGAAGCAGGTGAGGGTCCAGGACAAAATTCTATGCTTTTGAGCAGAGCAACAGCACGTGTCTAAGGGCTCCTGAATTAATCTCCTAAACCGTTTTCCTGGCCCGCCTGAGGGCCTTATTTCTCCTTGGCTGCTCCCAGTTCCTCTACTCGGCAAGCCAAAGTTACAGAAGGAGAAATGGGCTATTGCTTTCTCAGACGAGAAAACAGAGTTTCCTCCAGAGGCAAAGCGGCCACGCCTACCGCGTCCCCCGTAACAGCCACGGCATGCATTCAAGCTCCTGGGCTGGACCTAACTCAGTCCGCGTGGCCGTGCCAAGGGCCCGCCGGGTGCCAGGCAAGGAACTGAAGGTCCATCGCTGAGCAAACCACGTGTGGGCCCCGCCTCCCTGTGCCTTGCACCCAGAGAGGGAAAGCAGTGTTACTCAAATCCTGACAAAACTACTCACCTCCCATTGTAATAAATGAAAAATAGTAAAGGAAAAGCACTCTCATGGGAGCAGGTGGCAGAGGGAAGTAATGGGCTCGTGGAGGGCTGGACAGAGTCCTCTGACCTTTGAGCGGAGAGAAGAAGGACAAGTGAAAGGGTAAATGCCTCTGGGGCTGGATGTTGGGGTCAGAAGAGTGTTCCAGGAAGGAAAACTGCACGTGCAAAGGCCCTGAGGCAGGAGGGAATACACATGTGCCAGGAGCAGACTGCCCAAGGATCTGTATCAGAAACAGAAGCTGGACAGGCAGCAGCAGCCGGCCTGAGCCCAGCGCTTGCCTACCTCAGCCGCGCTGCACTTGGTGCACCGTCTGCCCAGCACCCCTGCTGCCTGGAACTCCACATGCATCCCTTCTTTTCCCTTCCACTCCTCTGTGTGAGTTCCCTGTTCTCTCATTTGCACATGTTCTCTCCCTCCTCTGAGTCCCCACCGGTGAGAGGCCCAGCACAAGCACACAGACTTGGGCTGAGCTGCTCTCCCCGCATGACCCCGTGTTGGGGACACACCAAGACAAAGGAGCCTGGTGCCTGACCTCAGTGGAAGAGATCAACACGTAACAACTGTGAGTAGTGTGGTTTGTGCTGACCTAGAGGTGTGGGTGAGGTGTTCTGGGTCCTCAGGGGAGGCACCAAATACTCCTCGAGCCCCCATCATATCCCAGACTCTGCTCCAGGTACTAAGGGGGGCAGCAGACAAATGAATAAACATGGTCCCTGACTTCATGGGGCTGGTGCGTAAGGAGGGACAGGGATAAATGCGTAGAATGGCAGGTGTTAATAAGAGATGGAGAGGAAAAATAAAGCAGGTTAGAGAAATAGGGAGTGTCAGGGGAGTGTGGAGGAATGGGTTTATTAACAGAGTGCTTAGAGCAGTCCTCTGATAAAACATCAACAGAGCAAAAATCCAATAAAAGCGAAGGAGTAAATCCTGAGACTATCTGGGGAAAGCATAGTCTAGGCAGAGGGAAGAGCAAGTGCAAAGGCCCTGAGGCAGGCCCATATTTGGCTTGATTGCAGAGCAGCATGGGGGCCAATGCATCTGGAATGAAGTGACCATGTGGGAGGGGGAGGATCTGAGGAGAGGTAGTGGGGGGGGGTTCGCGGTGGGACCCAGATTTAATTTATGGAGGTGACTGAGTGACAACAGGGAGCGATCAGTGCCATTGAAAGAAGTGCTTCTTGGGGCGCCTGGGTGGCTCAGTTGGTTAAGCATCCGACTTTGGCTCAGGTCATGATCTTGCGGTTTGTAGGTTTGAGCCCTGCATCGGGCTCTGTGCTGACAGCTCAGAGCCTGGAGCTGCTTCAGATTCCATCTCCCTCTCTCTCTGCCCCCCCCACCCACTCACGTTGTCTCTCTCTCTCTCTCTCTCTCTCTCTCAGAAATAAATAAAACATTAAAAAAATTTTTTTTAAGGAAAGCTAGATTCAGAAGAATGCCTTTTCTTTTTTTTTTAATTTTTAATGTTTTTATTTATTTCTAGGAGAGAGAGAGACAGCGTGAGCAGGGGAGGGTCAGAGAGAAAGGGAGTCACAGACTCTGAAACAGGCTCCAGGCTCTGAGCTGGCAGTCAGCACAGAGCCCGACGCGGGGCTCGAACCCACTAACCGCGAGATCATGACCTAAGCGAAAGTCGGACGCTTAACCGACTAAGCCACCCAGGCGCCCCAAAAAAATTTTTAAAAGAAAGTGTTTCTTACTTACAGCCCCCAGAGGAGGGGGCAGGCCACGCCCCACAGGGCCACACGGGAAGGGGTGAGGGAAAGGAAAGGCAGGGCAGGGTAAACAGCTTGGGACTGGCGAGTTTGAACAACTTCTGCCGGCCCGGGCAGCAGGGGTGGGGTCTCTAGCTGCCAGGCCCTGGCCCGCGGTGACTTGGGGCCGGGAGATACTGGTGCCGCGTGGTGGTGTGTGAGGCACATACGGGAGATGGCCGGGCTGGGAGTTTGGGATTGGCTGCTCTGCACGTGAATGGGGCTCTGTTTGCTTTCTCTGGGAATCGGCTAACCTGTGGGAGGCACAGTCCCCAGCAAGATCCTCAGGAGGTCAAAGCATCATCCAATACGGAAAACAAACAAACAAGAAAAGATTAATACAAGGGGCCAGATCCGGCAGGGCCCGCAGGTCACTGGAAGGACGTGGGGTTCCCTGGAAAGGATACGGGGGCTTCAGGGTTAATAGGTGTACCTGGGGGTGACTGCGAAGCCGTGGGGCGGCGGCCCTGGGAGCTGGGTGCAGAGAAGGGGTAGCAGGAGTGGTGAGGGGGGAGAATGGTGAGCGACCTCTCAGCGGTGCGGGGCTTCAACAGGAAGAGGAGAGGTCAAGGTGGTCAGGCTCAGAGTTTGCAGCTGGGGCAGGGGCAGCAGCCAGATGACAGAGGACCGTGTTCAGGGTTCCACCAGTTGGTCTGAGGCCCGACAATCCGCTATCGGAGGACCTCGGGCTTGCAAGGGTCTCACCAGAGCTCTATATTATTAGGCTTTCTTTTATATGGTGCATTCAGACCTGTGCTACGTACAGTCGGGATTCAAAGACACGGGTGGGGGCGCCTGGGTGGCTTAGTCGGTTGGGTGTCCGACTTTCGCTTAGGTCATGATCTCGCGGTTCGTGGGTTTGAGCCCCGTGTCGGGCTCTGTGCTGACTGCCAGCTCAGAGCCTGGAGCCTGTTTCAGTCTGTGACTCCCTCTCTCTCTGACCCTCCCCTGCTCATGCTGTCTCTCTCTCTCTCTCTCCTAGAAATAAATAAAACATTAAAAAAAAAAAAAAGACACGGGTGAATGTGTAGCCAGTTCTCTGGGAGGAGAACGCCCGGATTATTAGTGTTTGCCAGTTGCTGTGGTACAAATAGTCCCACCATGGCTGATTTCAAGCTACCAACATGCGATCACTGCAGGTGGAGGCGGGAGCACGTCATTATTGGCGTGTTTCCGCCGGGCACATACCACACACGTTGATGACCTCAGGAGCACAGGTGGGGGTCAGTCCGGGATGAGGGTTAAATCTAGGGCCACCTGTTTTGCAAATAAAGTTTTATTGAAACACAGGCATTCCATTCATCTACGTAGCTTCTAAAGCTACTTTTACCGCAATCCAACAGAGCTGGGTAGTTGGGACAGAGACCATATAACGAGCAAATCCTAAAATATTTTACTATCTGGGTTTTTTACCGAAATGTGTTGCTGGCCTCTGGCACAGATAATAATAAAGTATAAAATAATCAGGCAATAGTGAGTTTTGAACATTTATTATCTTTGATTTTATAGAATGTATTTAATTGTATCTCACTTAATTTTTAAATAATGGCTGTGTCACTGGCTAGAAAAAAAATTCCTGAAAATTTAAGTTTGCTTTGCAAGCTGGTACAGTCCCCTCCAGCACACCAGTGACTTATATCTGCCTCCAGTGCTTCCACACTGTACTCTTCTCTTGACGCATTGTGTCTGGGAGGGAGGGAGGAAGGAAGGGAGGGAGGAGGAAGGGAGGGAGGGGGGAGGGAGGAAGGGAGGAGGGAGGAGGGAGGGGGGAGGGAGGAAGGAGGGAGGGGGGAGGGAGGAGGGAGGGGGGAGGGAGGAAGGAAATGACTGGTCGGACTGGAGAACAGCGCCTTGGGCTTGCCTGTTGGGAAAATGTTGCGCATTAGTGTGAGGCCCCAAGTTCAGTAAAAGCAGACACTCCACAAAGCCTTCCTAGGACGGGAAGAAAGATGCCCCCAGACCTATTTAGGTGGCCAGAGGGAGAGGGGAGTCATCAGACCTGAGAGAGGAGCTCAAGAGGGGCCCTTCGTGCCGCAGTCAGACGTAATTCACGGGAGCACAACCGAGACTGACAGTCCACAAAAGGTCTGTGTCCACTTCAGTGGGAGGCCCGTGGGTCCCATTATCAATAGGAACGAAAGTCTAATTAATAGACGCTGTCTTGCCGATGGCTGAATGCAGAAAAGTCTAACTCGGCTCCTTAAAAAGCCGAGGACGCAGAGGCGGTCAGCGTCTCGAGCGAGGCACTTGGCAAGTTTTCTTTAGGAGAATCCTTCACACCTAATGTGAAATCATTCGGAGTGAAACGCACATGGGCAAAAATACATCAGATCCAGAGGATGCACCTTGAACATGTCTTTGGCATGAGATGTGCCGCAGATAAAGACGCCCACGTTTGGCTACACACAGGCACTCCCACACATGCACACATGCACACAGACACCCCACAAGTTCAGCTGAGCCGGCCTTTTCCCTCCAAGCTCCTGGGGGCACCCACCCTCTGTCCCCCTAAAACTGCACCCACCTGGTGCAAGACACCCAGGCCGGAAGTTCAACACATGCAAGTCTGGGAAAGGGGGGATGTGGCCTAGAGGTGAAGGCAGGAGGGATCTGCAGACCGGAAGCGCGGGAAGGCCACGCTCATAGCTCTTCTCCAAGATGGCTTCATGTGGCTTTTCTGGCCTCGCCCAGCCAAGCAGCTCCAACAAGCAGAGAGAACTTGGCCTTTTTGTTGTTGCCAAGACGCTTTCCCCTCACCCTTGCTCAGCCCTCTCCTGTTCTAGAAAGGCTGGCCTCAAGGTTGTACGTGCACTGCCCTTTGGATGCCCCCCCCTTCCGTGGCTGCTTGTGCCCAGAAGAAATGCACGTCACCTTGCCCCCAGAAGATGGCCCTGGAGCCCCTGAGGGACCGTCCGGTCAGCACCACCAGCCTAGCTGCAAGCACTGAGGACGTCCCACCCGCAAACGGAGCTCTGGTCCTCACCATCCTGCAGAAGGGCAGGTGGGGACCGTCCTGCCTTCCCCACGAGACCGAGAGAGAGGGTGCCTGGCCCAAGGTCACTCCATCGGGCAGGACCCAGAATCCAGGTCTCCTGTCCCGCAGGCCTCTCAGAAACCGAGCAACCCCCAGCTGCTGGGAAGAAATCCACCCCTTCCTGTTGATATTCTATGATGCACTCAACGACAGACGTCGCCAGCACAAGCATCCAAAACAACACAGAGGGCCGAGTGATGGTTCTTATGGGGGGGGGGGGCAGGTAGAGAAAAGAGAAACTTTATACATAATAATTTTTGATACCGAATGAGAAATGCAGGTGACGAGCAGAGGCCAGAGCCTGGCACGTTTAATTTAAGCCGTGGCAGCGAGGGGCAGCTTCCGTGGCAGCCATAATAAATTACATACAAGTGCCACCGAAGAATAACAAAAACCGTGGGCCATCTATTTCAGCCCCATTTACAAGAAATCAATATCAATACTTAATGCAATGCTGGTGAAAAATGAGCAGAGATACAGAAAGCATAATAAACCAGAAATGAGAGACTCGCGTGTTGCACTTTGGAAGAAAACACTAACTGTCTATATTTTCGTGTCGAGGGATATTTCACTGAGACCATGTGCTGCAGGTACGAGGGTTTTCCAGACCTGGGTCTAAAATAACCTCTTTATTAAATTAAGAAAGTTCTTTAAGCTGTGGATTACCAGCTGGATACAACTCCTACATAGGGAAAGAGGCATCTCATCCCTCCCTGTGCGCTGGGATTTTTTTCCCTGTAACAGCCTTAGTTTTACGACGCGCATTTTCTGCAGTGTTTACACCGTAATTAACAGTCTAGCTGCGTGTTGGAGGCGGATCGGAAGAACTAATCCCTACTTATTCTTGGCGTCAAAGCTGAGAAATTCAGGCACCCTGGTCGAGTGTGGGCGGAGAAGCCCACAACGGGCTCAAGGGATGTGTGTGTGTACAACACAGGCAACACCTCTATCCCGAACACGGGGCAGACCCAGTCCCCGTTCCTCCACCACCACCACCACCACCCCCCACCCACCCCGCCGGCTGTGTGACAAGCAGACACCTGCCATCTCACTTTGGACATCTGTGGCCATTCAGCTTCATCAGGATTTTAAGGCCATCGACCCCTGCGCACCCCAGCCACAGGCCCAGATGGGGAAGCGTCCGTGCGCCCAGAGGTGGCCTGGAGCCACACCCTCCAAGCCAGCCCAAGGCAGGAGAGGACTGCACAGCTACGAGCATTGGTTTCTTGACTGGGGGCCACTGAGAGGGGTGTGAATATGAAAAGTGTTTAACTTCTCTGGCCACCACTCCCAACAGGTCAAGGGCAAAGTCCCTTCCCTGGGAGCAGCATGTCCTATAATGGCCCGCTGGGAAGATTCTCGAGCTTCAAATGTTAAAATTCCAATCTCATACCCAACTTGAAACTACCTTCTTTCCCTTCACTGGCCAGGCTTATGGCTCAAGGGTCTCAGGGAGGAACGGGTCTGTTCTGTAACTCCCTCTCTTCTCTCTTCGGAGAGGACATCTCCATCCCCTTCCCCTGCAGCTCTCCTCCAGGAGGCCATGCTGGGATGCAAACAGGGGGTGCCCGGCTCCAAGGACGTTGCTCCTACACCCCGCTCTTCCTCCTCCTCCATGAAGCCCCCAACCCCAGGCAACTTAGTTAACCTCTCTGGGCCCGGGGTTACACAGCTAACGATCTGAATTCAGAATCCACTTTATCCATCATTATGCTCTAGCCCTGGGCCCTGAAGGACGCAGGAGTGGTGGGGAAGGGGGCTGCATAGGTGGGTGGGGGAGTTTCAGGGATGAGGCCATTAGGAGACCATCCGAGGCATCCTGTGCCTTACATGCTGTGCCTTTTCCTACGCATATTGGAGGTCACTGGAGAGCGACACGGGAGGTTTGAACATGGGGAAGACGTCCTGATGGCCAGGCTGCAGGGTGGGAGGGAGGAGGGAAGGCTCCAAGTGAGGCTCTTACTGGAGGCTGTAAGAGGGGTGCAGGTGAGGGAGAACACGTCCATGAGAACAAGAGGCGGCTGGGGAGAGGAACTGAGAGGGCTCGGCGCTCAAAGGAACACGGAAGGAACGAGCGAGGGGCCTGTAAAGATGCCCGGGTGCCTGGGCCACACGTCTGTGTGCATGATTGTCACTAACCAAGTTGGAGGGGCCAAGGCCAAGCTTGAAGAAAACGTGATGAGTGCCACTGAAAACATGGCTTAGAAGAGCCTGGGGTCATCCTGGTGGAGGCGTCCAGGAGGGCTGGGCTGGAGATGCCGGCTGAGGTCTCCCAGGTTGCAAGCGGGCGGACGTCCCCATGTGACTGGGTGTGCGGGAGGTCCATGGCACCATGACTCTGCAGGGCCGGTGCCGTCCCCCCTCCACCTCCAGTGAGCGCTGATCCGCAGCGCCGAGAAGTGTCTCCAAGCTTTCATTCTGTGCCTTGCATGTGTTGTGAAGTCCCCAGATGGGAAGAGGTGGGAGAGGTCGCGTGTGGGCCCCCCGACCCCCAGCCCGTGACCTCTGCCCTTCACAATGAGCCAAGCTTTGGCTGCTTGCTCATTTGATTTCATCTGCCATCTTCTGTGTACTTGCAGCACAAAGTAATTGTCTCAAGCAACTAAAAACACTGAAAATAACACAATGATCCAAAGAGATTGGGTAAACTGCCTCCAGTGCCTCTTTGTTCTGGCTTATGTTTCTTTTGGGGGTGCTTGCTGCATTCATTCATTCATTCATTCATTCATTTACTGGGGCAGCACCCTTCCCAGCTGGAGGTATGGAAGATGTGAGAAGATGCTGTTCCTTCCACCTGGAAACAGTAGCACATCTCAGCGGGCACCTAGCCAGGCCTTGGAAGATGAGGGGGAAAGAGCTTCCCAGACTGTGAGACCCAGTGAGCCACGTCTGGGGGCAACCAACCCATGGTGGACCTGAGAATTGTGAGCAGTTCGAGGGTCAGGGATTTGCACTAAATGAGATGACCGTATCTCTGAGTGCCATTCACTCTGACACACTCCCATTCCTCCCTTAAATGCCGATCCAGGCATCACCCCCTCCAGGAAGCCTTCCTGCCAGCCAGAATCAAATGCTCCCTCCCTTCTGTCTTCGCAGCCTTGTTCATGCAGGGACCTCTTCACATGCCTGTCGGGGGCAGGGAGATGGGCTTCTTCCCGCTTATTCAACTCCCAGCTCCTGCAAGGCACGGACTATGTTGTTCTTTTCAGCAGCCTTAGCCCCTAACTGAGGCCTGAAACAGAGCAGTGCACAGACAAACATCACAGCCATTACCTCGTGGGCTTGTCTGGAGGGCTCCAGGAAGCCAGCTTTGTAAAGGGCTTAGCAGGGGGCCCAGCCTCAGGAAGTGTGCAATAAATGTCAGTTAAACTTTCTTGTGAGTAACAAATAAATTATATTCATATGTGCGCATTTATATATAATTCTAGCTCTCCTCTCAGTCAGGGGTTTCGAAGCTGCACTGGATAGGAAGGGACCATAGAATGGAAGATTATTCTCTGCTCCCCCTTGATCCCCAAACCCAAGGAAAGCCTCACAAGAGTGATGGGGGAGAGGAAAATAATTTTCCAACATCTCTTCTTTTGCACACTTATTGTCAAATGACAATGTCACAGTTTTTGAAATGCCCTAAGCAGGTGCACAGGGCCCTTTCTGCAGAAAATAACTTTGGGGGTAAAGGGGGGAGGTGCAAGTGTGAGTGTGTGTGTCTGTTCTTAAAAAAATTAAGTGGCCAAAAGCAGGGGGCTTTGAAAGTGAATTAATTCTCTGCTAGAAAAACTGAGCTGTAAAAACCTAGGGATTAGTAATCCCAGACCCTGCTGTAGCAGAAGACGCTTCGCGCCCCAAAGCCAGGAGAGTAAGAAATGTTACTTGTGCTGGGGCACCTGAGTGGCTCAGTCAGTTAAGTGTCTGACTTCGGCTCAGGTCATGATCTCGTGGTTCGTGGGTTTGAGCCCCGCGTCAGGCTCTGTGCTGACGGCTAGCTCAGAACCTGGAGCCTGTTTCAGATTCTGTGTCTCCTTCTTTCTCTGACCCTCCTCTGCTCACGCTGTGTGTGTCTCTCTCTCTCAGAAATAAATAAAAACATTTAAAAATATTTTTTAAATGTTATTTGTGCTAATGTAAGTGAACCTAGTTTCTAGCCCGAGTTCCCATTTCCCTGAAACTCATTTTCAGCCAATCTGGCACTGGGTTGGCTCCAGCTTGGGGCTGTGCGGGGCTGACATGTGGCTGAGAATCTGTCCGGCTCCGGTCATCTCCCCCACGAGGCCAGCGATGTCCTCAGTTCATGTCGGTCTTGCTCCTGAACCACTCCCACTGGCCCATGGAGGACCCTTCCTTCACCCCTGCCTCCCACCTCATTATGGGTCTCTCCCCCACTTCTCTGCCACCCTGCCCCCACCCCACTGCTCCTCTTCAGCACCCAGAGCCAGCTGGCCGTCTCCGTGCCTCTGGGGCCACTCAAACTCCCTGGGCCTGCACACGCCATGCCCCCCCATTTCTGCCCCTCGGCTCCGGCACCAAGATAAGCAAAGGGCTGTTCTGGGGCCAGACCCCGGTGTGGGGGATAGGGGCACTCTCAGGGGTGTGGGGGATGGAGGCACTCTCAGGGGTGTGGGGGAGGGGGCACTCTCACGGGGATGGGGGATGGGGGCACTCTCAGGGGTGTGGGGGATGGGGGCACTCTCAGGCACCAGTTCTGGGGAAAGCCCTCCCCCTCACTTCTCCACTCAATCGCCCCCCACAGTGGTCCAGCCATGGGGGAGGGACAGCTGGCCACATCTGTGGCCCCGGAACTGCAGTCAGGACATGAAGACAGGGTCCGGCGCTGCAGAGAGACTTCGCCTGTCCTGAACATCCGCTACATCCGACACTGTGGAAAGTCTCATTTTCTCTTATTCTTCTTTGTTACAAAGTCTAGGGAATAGAAAGAATTTTCTTCCCTTCCCGGGGCGCTCGGGTGGCTCAGTCGGCTATGCATCTGACTCTTGATTTTGGCTCAGGTCATGACCTCACGGTTTGAGGGTTCGAGCCCCCCCGGGTCGGGCTCTGCGCTGACAATGCAGAGACCGCTTGGATTCTCTCCCTCCCTCACTGCCCCTCCCCGCTTGCTCACACACACGATCTCTCTCTCAAAAAACAAAAAGAAAAGAATTTTCTCCAGTACGCCCACCACGCTCCCAGGGAGGCCAGCTTTAGTTGGGGTTTGTTCCTTCCTTACTGCCCACGGGACGGGCTGGGGAGTAGGTTTTAGGGTTTGAATCTCTGAAGAATAGGGTTGGTCAGGAAGTTCTCTGAGGACACCCTAAACAGGCCTTGTTTTTGAGTAGCCCAAGGGGGCTCCTCTGGTTACCCCCAAGGGCCAGGGTGGGAGAGACTCTGGGCCCCAGGGAGAGACGAGGGGCCAGGCGCGAGCCTGCCTCCACCAGGGCGGGAAGCGCTTTTGCAGGCTCCGTGGGAGGACACTGGGACCGCCAGCACGCAGGGCACCGGGCCGGCTGAGGGCTGCCTGCAGGTCACTGTGGAGGCCGGTCACCCGTGTGCATGGCCTTGTTCCCGGGGTGCTCTGGCCTCGGGGAACGGAAGGAGCACAGCCACCCAGGAAACTTCCAGTGGAACCCAGGCAGGGAGCTCACTGGATGGTGACCAGAATGGCCTCACCTGCCTTTCCTTGGGTCTCTTCTTATGCCCTGGAATCTTGACACGATCCCCAGGAAGAGAAGGTGGCCGGGGCGACCAGGGGGGATGTTCTGGCCTAGGGGACGAGTTGGGGCCAGGCAGGATTTGATGTAGAAACACAAAGAAATGAAACTTTTCTTGCATCTCAAGTACTAAGGAGTGGTTTGCGTTTTACAAGTATTATCCAGTCTCTAGGATTTTCCCTTGTTTACAAGAAATGAAGAAAAAGAAATCAAGGCTGAGGGCAGATCAGTAACACCCCAAGTTCACGGAGCCTGTGTCTATCAGAGGCCACTGTCAGACGCAGGTTTGTCTGAGTGCAGAGAACACAATCCTCCAGCTTCCTTTCGATACCAGGAGACACTGACTAGCACGTGGCTGTTGAGGGCAGGGTACCTGGGCTGGTGTTGGGTCTAGAGACGGACATTTCTCCCTGGTATCACCCTGCCAGGAACAGACTGCTCTCAGGGATTCTTCCAGACCTAGCAGGGGAGAGGCCTTGCCTGCCACATCACAGCCACCACCTGGAACATGAGCATGGCAGGCAGGGTCTGTACCCTCCCAAAGGTTTGGAGAATGGCATGGGGAAATGTGTGTTAAAACACTTTTTCAATCTCAAGTGCTTGTGGTAGGCTGTATAAGCACCCCTACCCCCGGCAAAGATATCTACATCCTAATCTCTGGAACATGTGAATGCAGTCTTAGATGGCCAAAAAAGACAGACACAGAGAGAGAAAAAGAGAAAGAGAGAAGAAAAGGAAAAGGATTTCTAGAGGTGTGATTAAGTTAAGGATATGGCGATGGGGAAATCATCTGAGATTCTTCTGTGGTCCCCAAACGTAATCACACATAACCTTAGATGAAGGAGGTGCAGGGGCATTCTACACAGAGACTGACAGAGGACAAGGCAGTGTGACCTCAGGGGCAGAGACTGGACGTGGCCACAAGCCAAGAGATGCCAGCAGCCAGCAGAAGCTGGAAGGCGGACGAGGTGGATCCGCCCCGGGAGCCTCGGGAGGGAGCCCAGCCCTGTCCACGCCTTGATCTCACGGGCCCGTGAGACTAGTTTGGGCATTCTGGCCGCCAGCACCATCTGCGAATAAGCTCCTGTTGTTTTAAGTCACCAAGCTTGTGGTCATTTGTCCCAGGTGTCCAGGGATGCCGAAATGGCGCTACACGCCAAAAAAGAAGGAACGTTCCCTGAGAAAGGGAAGTTCTGAGATGCTCACGCGGAAAATCCAAGCCGGTCTTGCCCACACTGCACAAGGATTGTGTTGGGAAACCGAAAACTCTCTAGCCACAGGATTTCAGGGGTCATTGGATAATTGCTCGAACTTTCATTTCATCTTCCTAAACATCCCCATTGAAATTGGGCCTGTGCTCACCCTCACACACGGCTGGTACAGTATGAAACAGTACATCCTCTCTAGAGGGGAGCCCAGCAATAGCTACCAGTACTTGTGGCCCAGCCATGGCACCTCTGAAGTGTGCCCTGATGATAGGACACATTTCAGCAACTCAGTGAATACACTTCGGCACGTCCGTGTGACGGAGCAAAAGGAACGGTGGAAATCTCTGTGGAAGTTATGGAATTGACTTCCAGATTTTTTGTTACTTAAATAAGAGCAAGATTTATAATAATTTTATATAGATGGCATATTACCTTTTATATTAGAAGGTAAAATTTAAACATATATATATATGCATGTAGATATGTGCTTATATTTTAAGAAAATACATGGGAATGAATAATCAAAAACTAATGAAAATGCCTATCTATAGAAAATCAATGGGAATGAGGGGGAAGGAAGGGACTGGGAGTGAGGTTTCTTTGTGAGCACTCTTTATATGGTGTTGGCTTTTGAACCATGTTTGTGTTTTACATATTTCAAAAATTAAGTCAAAAGGATGAACAAAGAAGTGAGCCTTCAAATCTAAGACAAACAGAAACAAGTGAATCTAAATGAATATCAAATGGGTAACACAACCACAATCTTCAGCCCAAGACTGAACCCAAAATAAAGAATTATCTCATGTAGTTCTTAAACTCAGTTCTCTGAGTCTACACTCTTAGCATGACTTCTTCTAAGGCCCAGAAGAGCTATGAAGAAATCTTCCAATTTAACTTGGTGAGTACTTTTGGGAGTAATTGTGACAGTATTCTGGCAGTGTTTTGGGTGCTTTGAGGGTAGAGCATGTGCCCAACAAGACTGGCGTTGATGAGAAGCACAGCTGTCCCTGTGCGAAGGGAGGTACAGCTATGCAATGAGGGATGACATCAATATGTCCATCGATTGGCAAAAATACAGAATGGTGTTAGGGCCCTGATTCTTCACTCCTCTCTGAGTCCATGCCCTTTGCCATGTGATTTGCAATTCCTCCCAAGAAAGAGGTAGAGGACACCTCCCTGATCTTGACTTTGGTTTGACCACGTATCTTGCTTTGGCCAATCAAGTGTTAGAGGCCACGATGTGGCCGACGGCGGGACAAGTGTTTGTGTAATTGGGCTTCCCCTTTTGTGCCTCCGCCACCACCACTGAAGAACCCAGTCCAGACAGCCTGACCCCCAGCAGCTCCCCAGACACGTGTGCGAGCCCGGCCAACATCAGCTGATCCCCAGCCAATCCAAAGATCCCTGAGAATAAGTGACTGTCCTCTTAAGCCACTGAGTTTTGGGTGGTTAGTTAAGCAGCATGTGTAAGAGCAAGGTTGATAAATGCAGTCAGAGGGTTTGTGGGTGAGGTAGCAGGAATAAAAGGGAAGTACAGGCACAGCGTGGGAACATCCCCTTCCTTCTGCCAAACACACCTGCTACTAACGTGTCCGTACGAGAATTACCGCTGTCATTTGGCAGCCAGGGCTAAGGCAGAACCCAGAGAACACTGTGAGCTCTGTAGCTGTGGATTTACAAGATGTAACTCAGATTTGTAAGAATTACACACACTCCGAGTTTAAAAAAAAAAAAAAAAAAAAGAATACAGGGTGCCTGGGTGGCTCGGTGCTAAGCCTTCAACTTTGGCTCAGATCATGATCTCAAGGATGATGTGTTCAAGCCCACGTTGGGCTCTGTGCTGACAGCCCAGAGCCTGGAGCCTGTTTCAGTTGCTGTGTCTCCCTCTCTCTCTGACCCTCCCCTGCTCATGCAGTCTCTCTCTCTCAGAAATATATTAAAAAATGTTTAAAAAAATGAATATTAAAAAAATTTAAACCACATAAATAAATAATTTAAAAAAGAATGTAATTAAGATCATCACATTTTAGAGTTGACCATACCCTTGTAGATTATTTCGTCCAATCCCTCATTTTAGATAGAAATTGAGGCCCAGAGAACACCAAAAAAGACAGCTAGGATGTAGTAGACCAGGGCAGAACCTGGATCTCCTCACTGTCTCTTTCCACCCTGTGGGGCTGCCGCCAAAGGCCACAGACCCTTTTGACCATAATGGGGAGACTCTTCTGTAAAACAGCCCAAGATTGAACCCAGAAGCTCCCAGACCCTGCCCATCTCATCTTTAAGTGAGCCAGGCTCCGCCTTTCCCCACCTGCAATCGCCATGGAGCCTCTGGCCGTGTGAGGGGTGCCTCCTCTCTGAGACCATGTTATGACCTGAAGGTGCTCAGGCCAGAGGCCGACCCTGAAAGATGTCATCAGGAGGGAGTAGCTGACTGCCTGGGCTCTCAATGTCTTTTAGTTGTGTCTTTGTTGAGTTTATGGAAATCTCCCCTGTTCTGCCTGGACAGAGAGTCAAGGTGCAGATAATATGACAAGAAGAAATAACATGAAGAGGAGAAAGTGAATTAAGAACCACTTCGGTAGGTCACAGATGGAAGTGGGACTCTCTTGGGAGGCCTTGCAGTGGCCTGGGGAGGAGCCAGCTGGACCAAGCATCCAAAGTGACAAGGACTAGCACTGTCATCACCAGGGGACCCCAGCTGGGCTACTTTACCCTCTCTGAGCCCGACTGGGCAGCCTTCCCTCTCTACCCCTCACAGGCTAGTGGGGTGGTTCCAATGATGGTGATGCTTTGCCAATGTCTAAGGGGAAAGTGACAACTGTCCTCTGTCCCAGGTAAGCTTGGGCCCTCTGTACTCCATGAACACACAGGATTTCTGCTGACACTCAGCCCACTCTTCCTCTGCAGGTGGTTCAGTCCCGATCACTCCTTCATTCATTCAAACGTTCAACCACTGCCTCTGGGATCCCTCCATTTCCCTCCACCGCCACGCTACTTGCAGCCATCCTCAGCCTCCCGCCCCACTCCCTGTCCATGGGGCCTGCCCTCCAGGATGCCCCCACCCTGCCAACAGGCCTCCCAAACATGCCCCGCTATTCCAACACAGAACACGTCTTCAACACAACCAGCCAGGCCCTGTGATCTGGACACCGGCCCTCACCAGCTTCTGTCTTATTCTTCTCTCGCCTCTTCTCAGACCAACCATGCCAGGCTCTACCTTCTCCTTTCTTCAAAGATGACCGATTGGTTTCTAAGGGCTGCCATCACAAGATACCACAACCTAGGCGGCTTAAAACAACAGAAACTTAACTCTTACACAGTTCTGGAGGCCAAAAGTCCAGACTTATGGGGTCAGCAGAGCCGTGCTCCCTCTAGGGGACAGCAATGTTCTTCCCTTTGCTGGAACGCTCTTCGTGCCCATCTTCCCACCCTCCTTCTTTCTATCTCTCGGCCCTACCTGCAGACTCAGGTCCAACCTCACCTGCTCCAGGAAGCCACCCCTGATCTATGAGGTCAGTTTCTTTTAGATTCATGGCTCTTTTCTGCAGGATCCATCCCCATTGGGCATATATACTTGGCGGGGGGGGGGGGGTATTTGATTAATGCTTGGTTGTGTTGGAGATATGTTTTTATTTATTTATTATTTATTTATTTTTATTTGAGAGAGAGAGAGCACAAGAGGAGAGGGGAAAAGGAAGAGAGAGAGAGAAAGAGAATCTCAAGCAGGCTCCACTCTCAGCATAAAGCCCAACATGAGGCTCAATCCCACTGCCCTGGGATCATGACTTGAGCCAAAATCAAGAGTCGGACGCTCAACCTACTAAGCCCCCCAGGCACCCCAGCCTGGGACTTTCTAAACAGATCTCTGAAAAAGTATGGCCAATGCCCTTTAGCAGACTGGGAAGAAAAAGATGGCAGCATGCAAGTCCCCTCCCTTGCTGGCCTGGCTCCTTGCTGCTCCTGTGGCCAGGACTGACGCAGCAAGGCCTGATGCCCACCAAACACACCTGAGAACACAGACCACCTCTTCTTCCCATCCCAACATCCCAAGAAATCCTAGCCTGGCTTCCACAAACACGCTCCAGCGACGCTCTGGTGTGATTCAGTTTTTGTTACTTCCTGAGCGTGACTAATCCAATTTGTCCCTTCCCTGCCATGTACACGGAGTCCTTCCCACTCTCCTTCTACCCCTCAAGAGTGGCCTATTGTGCAGCAAGAAATCCATGCTGATCAATTCGGGGCAGGCTGCATAAGGAAGGCAAATTACGCGAATATGAGTTGGGATAAGTATGATTAATCCTGCGGCCGGCAGAGCCCTGATTCCCGTCATGCCCTTGGGCAGCTCCGAGGTGACAGGGGTAAGGACAGCACTTCTGATGGCCACAGCACCCAGCCATTCATTACTGTGATGTCCCCATCACTGCGCCCACTGATGAGATTATTGATCCCAGGAAATAATTATATGAAATGCATTGTGGTAAGCGCAGGCCATTGTCTTTGTAAGTATTTATTGGCAAGGGATGTAAGCTTTTCGTCATTTTACCGGAGCCTCACCTTTATGAATTAATTGATGGCATCTTTTCAAACTAACAATTGGTGCCTTCACTGGGAGAAGAGCAGAGGAGAAGGGAGGAAAAAATGGAAAGAAGGAGCAAAACCCAATGTGCCGGAAAGGCCTGGATAAATGGGAAATCTAGTACCCAGTAGATGGTGCTGTAATCAAATTCTAAAACCTGTTACACCAGACGTTCAGGGAAGTGTTAGAGCAAGTGAGGGGAATGGAAATCTGGTTGGAATTAAAGGCGCACAGTTAAATGGAATCAGCCATATCCCTCACTTTATATAAAGACGTGGTGGCGGTGATGGTGGTGATGATAGAAGCAAGGCTCCCTTCCAGAAATCACAGCCTGGGAGGGTTTCTGCCTCCAAACAAGTCGAAGCAAGGGGGCGGGAGGGGGGGTGCGGAAGTAACAGTCCTGTGCTTGCTCTCACCCACGCTGCTTCCATGGAAATCCCAAGGAAAGCAGCTGAGGAAATCCACACTGAATTCTGAAGTGACATCTACAGATACCATTAATTTTACCCCAATGAGAGCAAATGTCATTCAGAGACATTTTCGCCACTTAAGGAAGTCTGTCTACAAAAAGTTGTCCTTGGACTTTTGGACCGGATAATGAGTAGAGCGAGGTGGGGAGCTGAGTGTGCAGAGGCATGGGCTCCTGTCATAAGGAGGCCTCCTGCTGCCTTGCTGGCTCGCTCCAGAGCCTTTCCTGCTCGTGTGAATCCAGCTCCTCACAGTGGCTCAGGTCCCCAGGTAGAGGTGTGAAGTGAGCATCGAAACACCTGATTAAAGCCCTCTGTTCTGTGGCGGCTGGTGGAGGGACCCAGGAGCACAGAAACCCAGCAGCTGGGAGGCACACGTGTGCCAGGAGGTGTGCCCGCTGCTGTGCACACCCGGTGAGCTGCCCCAGGGCTGTGTGCAGGGCTCCCTGAACCTCCCGAACTGCTGCCTCCCCAGGGTGTTGCCAGGCCTTCAGTGCCCGCCTCCACCGACGCCAGGGCTCCCGCCTCGTGGCTAGCTAGGTGACAAATCCCCACACATTCCCAAGAAAGAATCTGCATTTTGCAAGGCATTACAAAGATATCTGGTGGACTTGCTGGGGTAAAGGTCAAGGCCAGGCACCTTTACTGTTGAGCGGGGACGGTGATAGGCTAGACACAGGCACAGGTCGGAGTCTTCACTGGGAGGGGAGGTTGGGATTGAGAGGAGGCTGGAACTGTGTGTGTTTCCATGGAAGGCAGCCATTCAGTTGACCCTGGTCCCATCTCATGGACAGAATTGGGGCAAGGAGGGCTGAGAGGGGGATTCATGGGTGTGGTAAACCTTGAACTTGAGTTTGACTTTGAAGGACCCAGTAGAATGTGACTGGGTAAAAGGAGCGGGCGGGCCTGGGAGGGGGTTCAGGTAGGCGTGGAGAAAGAGCAGTCAGGAGGTGGGAGGCACAGGGAGTGCTGAGTATTGGGGTCCTACTCAAAGACATACGGGAGAGCTCAGAGCAGAGAGCCCATGGGACATGGACCTATGCAAAACCATCTCCCCAGCCCTGAATTCCTCACCAGGAACAAACTGGCAGGTCCCTATGGGCTTGGAACCATGTGCTTCTCATGGGCCACCGTGCTGCCAGTGTCCCACATTTGCTATAAAACCGGGATTCAGACAGTGTGCCTGCCATCCCTTGCCACTGTCAGCTAGTCTCCTCTCCCAGGGGAGCTGTGCAAATCCACTAGGCCAATCCTCTCATTCTTGCCTGCTCATGCGGGCACCCTCTACATGTGTGACTCTGCTCAGCGTGTCCCGGTGGAATTCAGCAGTCGGCCAGCATGTGGCATGGCCCCGACCTTACCGCCATCTCCCATAGCTGTTGTCAGCAGCAATACCAACCAAGAGTTCCTCATCAATGAGGCCCAAATAAGTAAATTTTTTCTTCTAACTGAAAAAATGAACCAGAGGTTCAAAGCCAGAAGAAGAACTCTATGAGCCAGTCTCCATATGACAGTTGCTTAGAAACATCCAAATCTCAAAGTCAGCCAAAATGGAATCCATTCTTTACTAAATTCTTTACTAAAGTGGCCAGCAGCCTCAGATGTGGTATCCTGATCTACACTTCTGCCTCAGCCTCAGGACACAAGATCTCCAAGAACCTTTGTCAATATGGGCCTGTTGTGAAGGCCATGGCATGACCCACATAGTTGGCATCTCCTTGCTGGCACTGGCCAAGAAGGAGATGGGGGAGGGTTGGGCCCTTCAGATGTCTCTGGGCTAGAGTGAGCAGCCACACCTGTGATGGGTAATTTTATGCATCTACTTGACTGGGCCACAGGGTGCCCAGATTAAACATTATTTCCAGTAGGTCTGTGAGGCTGCTTCCCAATGAGATTAGCATTTGAATCAGTGGTCTCGGTAAAGTAGATGGCTCTTCTCAACGTGGGTGGGCATAATGCAATCTGTTGAGAGGCTAAACAGAACAAAAGGCAGAAGAAGAGACGATGTGGTCCCCTCTTGCCTGCTGAGCTGGGACATAGGTCTTCTCCTGCCCTTGGAATGAATTTACACTGTCAGCCTCTCTGGTGCTCAGGCCTTATACTCAGACTGAATTCCACCACTGGTTTTCCTGGGTCTCCAGCTTACAGATGGTGGATCATGGGACTTCTCAGCCTCTGTAATCACATGCGCCAATTCCTCTTATTAATCTCCTATTCTATATGTATGTTGGTTGTTTCTCTGGACAACCCTGACTAATAGGCCACAGAACAAATATCTCCATGATACAGCCACCTGTTTGTGCTGCAGAATCAGCCAGACAGATCCTGCAGATAGTTTCATCTGAATCATAAAACTGTCCTTTTACCCACTTCTCAACAAAACCATGAAGAATCTCTCAGGGACCACCCTGCGTCTGTGAGATCTAATGCTGCTGGAAGTGAGAAGATGCTGAGCTTCCTGCAGGAGTTAGGAGTCTATTGGGTCTCCCCAGTTTGAAGGGTGCCAGTAGGCTTACCTCCCCTCTGTTCTATCCTTTGAAGCAGGTGGACCCCACTGACCCACAAATGAAAGGGTGGGAGGGTGAGGTGAGGGGCAGGGGAGGTGGGCTTGAGAGAGAGGCTCAGCCCCCTGGGTTTTTGCTTCCTGACCCCAACATTTGATGAAGGAGTTCATTTCCACCAAGTAAATATGTAGACTATCACCTAAACATTTGGGCATTTATGGATTCAGAGAAAACTGCTGTGAAGCCAGAAAACTTTTTCATAAATCACATTCCCCTGCGTAACCCTTCTCATGTTCTCAGACTATTGACCCACAGATCTCTTTCCTTGGGCTACAGAATTTCATTTAATCCACACTGGGCTCCTGCTAATGAAGGATTTTAGCAGGCTGATACTTTCACAAGTGCAAAAGGCAGTTCTAAATGTACATTTGCACTGTGAGGGGGAAGTCTCCAGAAATCATCATTACACCTGATGACTAGATTTTTAATACTCATTTGTTATGAATCTACCACTTAGATGGTGTGCCTCGAACAACTCACTAAGGATGACCATCCTGTGTTTTGTTTTCCTTTATATTTTTCTGGCAGCACCCAAGGCCCACGCGGTGTGGTCTTTGGCAATGTGGTGTGGAGATTATAGGCTGGTACTCAACCACTGACAAACGACCTGGTCCCTCCACTATTCTGAGCCTCAGTCCTAGGTTTCTAAACTTGCAGGTAAACTGCAGACCTAGTCTGTGTCGCGTGTATGGTAGGCATCCCAGGAATCTTTCCTGGATGAATGCATGAATGCATGAATGAAGAGAAAGTCACCTGTAAACTATGAAGTACTTTCCAGTTGGGGGAAGAGTGACAAATCACGGTTATTCAGTTTCATGATCTAGTGTGCATGAAAGCTTCCTGAGCAATGATCTAGCATTGAGAGCCATGGAACACATGACTTTACCCCTCCACTCACACCACAGTTTGTGAGGGCCACCCTGCAGGGAATTCTGGGAACAGAGCAGTGAATGAGAGAGAACATAGCCTGGCAGGGAACCAGGGTGTAAACCTGCAATTGCACAGATGAGCATTTACTTATACGCGATACATATGTGCCGGGGAGGAAAAGGGGAGGGTCCTGTGAGAGCAAACAGAGGGGCCTTCCCAGCTTAGGGGTTGGGTGGCCCTGATGGAGAGACATGGAAACTGAGAGCTGGGAAGACAGCAGTTGGAGGGATGGGGGCAAAGTGGGAGCAGGAAGGTGTTCCAGGTCCCAAGGAAGGAAAGGAAGTCAGACCCTGACAACTGGGGGAAATGGGAATGGATGAGCAAGACCTGACTATGGACATGGCCAACGAAGGTCCCCTAACTACGTGCCAGAGTTGAGATTTTGTGATGGCAGATTGGGGAAGAGAGGAAGACCGTGGTCCCTGGAAAGAGGCAAAGGAACACCCTGGAATCTTGGCGGTCCCCTTGGTGGGCCCCTCTGCACCAAGAGGTACAAAGCCAGACTGAATCAAGATTCCCTCTCCCAGCATGCCTCTGGGTCAGGGTTGGCCAATGAGCTTGACCTGTAAGATCGGGAAGGCAGAAAGGAGGAAGGAGCCACCATTAGTCTCCAGTGGCAGCTACAGGCAGATAGGCGGAGATCAAATCTACAGGCCAAAGTCTTGTCACCCACTCTGGAGGTGCAGGCAGAAGAGGCGGGCAGAGGCAGCCCACACTGAGGTATGAAGACCCAGGATGGCAGTTTCCAGGAGAGACCTTGTGCATTTCCTGCTGAGCAGCTATTTCCCAGCCCTTCCGAAGGCTGTGCAAATGGCTAATCCTCTGCTTAAGTCTTTCTTTTTTTTTTTTTAACATGGGATACCTCAGAAGGCCCTCCTAAACCTGGAGTCCCTCTTGTCCTGAAAGGAAATGGCCCCAGTAAAGCACCTCACACCAAGACAGTGGCATCTGGTAACAAGTCTGTGGCTACTCCCCACCCAGGATGTTTTCATCTTAAAAGTTAGCTTGAAGAGGTCAGCTGGTAACTAAGACAGATCTGTAGGTGGGTAGGGCGGCATGAAGTAACTCCCAAAGGCAAATGCAACTGTTATAGCGTGTGGCATAAACGCATTCAGTAACTCTGTAGGAACGTGGTCACCCAGTTCCAGACAAAAATACATTCACACTTGACCTGCCCCTTGTTAGTACCACGACTTTTATCATACCCAAGGAAAGAGGAAGAGCCCAGGCTAATTGATTCCTCCTGTATCACTTCAAAGCCAAGGTGAATTTTGAATTTTCATTCAAAGATGGGTACAGAAGAGCTTCAAATGCTTTTGCGATTGTGACAGAGGTGAGGTGAAGGCTAGTTGTCTTCCAGTGTCTCCTTTCTGTTGGGAGGCCAGACTTCACTCAGAGCAGACCCCATCCTGCTGGCCACATGGAGGAGGGCTCATCACCATTGCTAAAGCAGACTGAACCTAGGCTCTTCCAAACAAAAGTATAAACAAAAACCAGAAACTACAGCCCAGAGGCCAGATTCCATTCTAAGACCTTCCTTAAATTTCTACACCAATTCTTCCTGTTAATTTCCCAATCTAGGAAACAAGCAGATTTTGAGAATGCAAATGTGACTTAAAATAGAAGTTTATCATTAAAAATCTTACAGGTTAAGGGCCGCCTGGCTGACTCAGTGTGAAATGCATCCAACTCTGGATCTCAGGGTCATGAATTTGAGCCCCATGTTGGGCACAGAGATTACTTAAAAATAAAATCCTTAAGAAAAGTTTTACAGGCTAAATTCCAGGTAATTCTCTCTTCTGAAGAATCATCACCTCTTTTCTTTCCATAAACTACCCTGCCCTTACCCTCAGCCCTTGTGGTAAATACATTTGCTTCCTCTACTTTCTTTTTGCGAATATGACTTTCTCATTTTGGTCTAAAACCCTTAATGTATGCATAACCGGTGTACAAATTTACATCCTGGCATTCTAAAGTAGAGACTGATTTTAAAAACATAACCAAGACCAAAAATACCAGGAAGGAAAAGACACAAAGGGAGAGAGGACCGAAGAGTAGATGAATAGAATCATACAGATGGAACTTAGCACAGGGGGAGGGGAAGAACGATGGTGGAAACGTCCAGACCCCCTTAACTAGCAAGCTGAGGCCAATGGTAATTCTGGGCTCTCATTTCGAATAGGCACCATTTGAGAAATGTTCTGTTCTGAAACATGGGAAAATGAGAAATTATAGACCCTATCTAACAAATCAAAAATAAATGAAGTAACAACATAAAGGTAGATTTACCGTTATTTATAATTTACCATTTTTACCTTGTTTTCAATTGTCTCTCGTCCTCTTCATTTGAGGAGCCCATTACATTTTATTATGCTAAACCCTATCTTCTGTCACATAAATTACAGTTAAAGATCTTAATATTAAAGCCTCTTAGCTCTGAGATCATATTTCAAGCTTTGTTCAAACCAGACGTTAATGCTAGAATTGAACACAGAACACTTTGTCATCATTACCTATGATCTCAAAAGTATAATACAATTTTTGCTATATATGGCACAAAAATGCCTCTTGGTATAACACTGAATTATGGAGATATATTGATTTCTGCAGTATTTTGACAAAACAATAAAACTAAACCTGTTAGCTCCTAAACAGATATCCAGACATCCACCCAGCCATGATAGCCAACGCCATGAAGATAAAGGTCTCATTTAGCCTGGTTAAAATAGGACACTATTCAAACCCATGTCTGTCCAGGCAGTTTTGCTGTTCATACTTTTGTGGTCCTTTTCTCTCCTCTGGGACAGAATAGGAGAGTCAAGAGAGAGCCACTTTTGCCATCAGGTTGGCTCAGATGGGAATCCCAAACCAGCCCTCACTCAACATTTGGGGAATCCCGGGCCCCTAACCTAACCTCTGGGAGATCAGCCTCCCTGTAGGTAAGTAAGGACAGTATCAGCCTCACAGAACTATTGAGAGGATGAAATGAGCGAGTACCCACACAACACACCTACACTACCCTCAGCCCCAGTATACAGTAGGTGCTTGATAAATGGCAGCTCTCATGATTATTCCTGAGAGAACACTGCACGGGTGGTGTGTGCCTCTTGCCCACACACTGCTGTCAATGGGTTAGAAGATTTGGCCAGGTTTTCATCCTACCTTTATCACCATCTCCCTCTGTGATCCTTGACAAATCATGTTGATTTTCCAAGTTTCCACTTCCTCATCCCGAATGCAGGGATAATCACGCCTGCCCGGCCGACCTCAGAGGTTGTTTGGGTAGAAACCGCCATAAGAGATGTAACGCTGCTTTGCAAGGGGGAAAATGCTACACACACGGAAAGGATTATTACCGCACATCTGTCTTAAGGTTTGAAACCATAAGCACCCTCCAAGTGCTGTGTTGTTCCAAATCAGGCATTTGGCCGGCACAGAAAGAGAACTGCCCAAGGAATAAATCAACATGTCCTTTTCCCCTTAGCAATGCTGATGATAATCGCCCTGCAACCACACAACTAACTCGCTCCCCAGTAATGACAAGAATAATGCTGCCACCCCAGTAGCTCACATTTATTAGGCTCCGACTATGAGCCAAGCATCAATACCATTCTCACATAAAATGGCTATCCATTTTACTCTCATGACTACTAGTTGATCCTTATTTTACAGATAAAGAAACTGAGGCTCAGAGAGGTGGAGCCTTGGCCAGTGTCCGGGCTACTGGGTGGAAGGCCAGGACTGAGACTTGGGTCTGGCTGACTCTAAGTCTGGGGCTCTCTCCACCAGATCCATTCAGGACCCTCAGGGTCACGTCTGCCAAGGTGGTGGCCAGCAGTTGAGGTCATTGGATAGAAAAGACTCTCTGAGCCTACTCACCCCACCCAGCCATCTCAACAGCTGCCCTGAACCAGGGAGGGTTTATTCCCTCAATCCCCAGGTCCACTTTCAGCCTGGAAACGGCCCCACAGCACAAGCCTATGGGAAATTTAGAGCCTAGGAAAACACGTCTGACTTAGACAGAATTCCTGGTTATGAGTTATGTCGGGGAAGGAGGAGGGCTTCGGACCAGGAAAGGCCAGGGTTGATTCTTGCCCGGCTGAGCAATCAGAAGCAGGGCCCCCACCTTCTCTGACCCCCAGATTCCTCCTCTGTATAGTAGGAAATGACGAGAGATATAAATAGCAATAACTCCTCCCTGATCGCTGTGCAGTGAAATGAGGTCATAGATAAGAAATGGCTCTGTGAACAGTCAAACTTGGCCCCAGAGTCTCATCATTTTGTTCCATGTGGGGTCCAGAGTCCTGCCCTGGTGCAGTTATCACAATCACATCCACAGGCCCGTCCCAAGGCCAGTTCACCCGCAGGGAAGTGCAAGGTCTACCAACAACTGCACCACAGTCAACATGAGCTTAGCGTATGACCTTGCAGAGCCACGTGCCCTGCATCTCTCTCTGTCCCCTCCATGCAGCTGGAGAGATGGGTGCTAAATGCAAACAGATACATGCCACACACACACACACACACACACACACACACACATGCACACACACTTTCCAAAACTTCGGTGTCCTCACAGTATTCTCAGGACAAAAACAAACTCTTAGCACGGCCTACAGGCCCCAGCATGTGGTCCTATAGTCAGACACAACACACCCTGCTTCCTCCATGCACCACCCCCTTTGCTGAGCTACCCCCTCACTTTCTTGCAAATCTTGACTCAGTCACGACATCTTTGTGTCTTCCTGGTAAGCCTTCCCCAAATATATGTGACACTATGGACTTCAATTTCCTAGTTCCTGGTACAGGAGTCATTTTAAGTCACTGCGATTCTTTCCTGTCTATTTACTTATGTTCTAGGTAACAAATTCCATACAGGCAGGAGACATATCTATTTGGCTACCACGATGTAACCCTAGAGCTTAAGACAGCGACTGGCATGCAGGAAGTTCTCAAAATAAATGTCAAATTAATTGGTTTATGGTTGGAAAACAATGTCCTTTCACTTGCCCTCTTCACCTGGATGCCTGGGCCTTTTAATTCAATTGCAAAATATTGATGAACCTAAACCCACCTCACATGCCATACACAAAATTAACCTGAAAAGAACCACAGAGCTAAATGTACAAGCTGAAATTAAGATAATTCTACAAGGAAACATTAAGAGAAAAATCTTCATGTTCTCAAGGTAGGCAACTATTTATTAGGACATGAAAAGGATTAACCCTAAAGAATAGAATCATTAGTTGGACTTTATCAAGACCGAAAACTTGTTCTCTTCAAAAGAAACCATTTTCTTAATCAAATAACTTTTTTAAAGATTTTATTTTTAAGTAATATCTACACCAAATGTGAGGCTCAGACTTACAACCCCAAGATTGAAAGCCAGCCAGTTACCCCTATAAGAAACCAATTTAAAAATGAAAAGATATCAGGGCACCTGGGTGGCTCAGTTGGTTTAAGTGTCCAACTTTTGATTTCAGTTCAAGTCATGATCTCACAGTTGGTGGGTTTGAACCCTGAATCAGGCTCTGTACTGACAGCACAGAGCCTGCTTGGGATCTATTTCTCTCCCTCTCTCTTTGTTCCTCCCCCACTAGCATTTTCTCTCTCTTGCTCTCTCTCAATGTAAATAAATAAACATATAAAAAATAAATAAATAAAATAAAAATGAAAAGATAGGGGCACCTGAATGGTTCAGTTAGTTAGGCTTCCCACTCTTGATTTCAACTCAGGTCATGATCTAACAGTTCGTGAGGTTAAGTCTTGCATCAGGATCCATGCCGATAGCACAGACCCTGCATGGGATCCTCTCTCTCTCCCTCTTTCTCTGCCCCTCCCCTGCTTGTACATGCATGTGCACACTCTCTCTAAATAAATAAACTAATTTTTAAAAGCTAAAAATGAAAACGAAAAGATAAGCCACAGGTTGAGAGAAAATATTTTAATGCATATATCGGACAAAGGTATTATATCCAGAATACATAAAGAATTCTTACAACTCATAAGACAGACCAACCAACAAATAAAATGGGCAAAAATCCTGAACAGGCATTTTGCAAAAGAAGATATATGAATGGCCAATAAGCACATGAAGAGATGTGCAAAAACCATTAGTTGTCAGCAACATACAAATTAAAATCACATAAGATACCACTTTTCATCACCAGATTGACTAAAACTAAAAACCTATAATATCAAGTGTTGACAAAGATGTGAAGCAACTGGAACATTCATCCACTGTTGGTGTGGCTCTAAAAATTCCAAAGTAACAAAATCACTTTAGAAAACCAGTTGGCAGTATTTTTACAGTTAATCCTACACTTACATCTCAGGCATTTACCCAAGTAAAACATGCGTCCACATGAAGACTTGTGCAAGAACGTCTGTAGCTACTTTACTAATAATAACAAAAACTGGAAATAACCAAAAGAAAAAAATCAACAAAAGAACTGATTAACTGTAGTATATCTATACGGTGGAATGCCATTCCACAATAAAACTATCTGAAGTGTGAGCAAAAGCATGAATAAATCTCTAAAACATTCTGCTGAACTCGAAGCTGGACATAGGAGTACAAAATACAGCAAAAACCTTGGATTCCGAGTAACTTGTTCTGCAGGTGTTCTGCAAGACAAGCAAACATTTCTGATAAATTTTAACTTGATAAACGAGTGACGTCTTGCAATATGAGTAGTGCGTAACACTGAATGTCACATGATCACAACTAAGGCGATGGTTCTTAAAATTCGCTTTGATATACGAGTGCTTTGGATTACAAGCATGTTTCCGGAATAAATCCTGCTCACACGCCAAGATTTTGCTATATATGATTTCATTTATAGGACATTCTTTACATTCATTGAAGAAGAGGCAAAACTAATCTATGCTAATAGAAATCAGTGGTAGAGTGGGACAGGAAGTGGGTGATGGAAATGCTCACTAAGGGGCTGGTTACATGACTGTATGTGTTCATCAAAACCCATCAAAGTGTAGATTTAAGATCTGTGCTCTTACTCTATGTATGTTATGCCTCAATAAAGCCTTCACTCTGCCACAAGCCCTGCTCCGGGTCCTGGGAAAGGAGGAGAGAGGGATGGCCACTCTCTCACCTTCCACTGGCCAAACTTTGGTCAGACAAGAAAATAGACAATTTTTTAAGGAACTAATGCGTGCATGCATTGTGTTTTTTAAAGAGCACATGACTAAGCTGTCTCCTGCCTCCTGTCTCCTCCCCTCCTATCCATTTTCCACAAGACAACTGGATGATCTTTTGAAATCACCACCCTAAACATGTCCCTACCTGCCTAAAAAAATCTCCTCAACCCTCATTCCCATCAGAACCAGGTGTGCGTGGCGGTATTAATTTCCTGGGGCTGTGGTAACAAATTACCACAAACTGGATGGCTTACCACAGAAATATCTTCTGTCACAGTTCTGGAAGGCAGAAGTCCAAAATCGAGGCTCTCTCTGAAGGCTCTACGGGAGGACCCTTCCTTGCCTCTTCTAGCTCCCGGTGGCTACAGGTGTTCCTTGGCTTTCAGTTATATCGCTCTGATCTTGGCCTGTCTTCACACAGCCCCTCTTCTTCTCCAGTGTCTCTTTTACAGACATGCACCATTGCATTTGAGGCTCATGTGGATAATCCAGAATGATGGCATCTTGAGATCCTTAATTACATCTGCAAAGACCTATCTTCCAACTAAGGTCACGTTCACAGCTTCCGAGGATTAGGACATGGCCATGTCTTTGGGGGACGCGGAGAGCACTGTTCAACACTACACAGGTTCAAGGCTGCTGTTTCGGCGCTCCAACTTTCTTTTGGTTTATACCAAAATATAAGACATGTTCTACAGGAGCACATTACAAGTGCTTTCATTGACAGAGTGCACTCAGCACTTAGCACCCAGCACCCAGATTGCGACATAGGACTTTACCAGCCCCCCAGAAGCCCCCTTGGGCCCCCCTTCCAGTCACTATCGCCTTCCCAAGGGGCTGTCCCCTCCTGACTTCTAACAGCACAGACTAGCTCTGCCCACTCTTGTCCTTTATATAAACAAAATTGTACCCCATGCTATCTTTGGAGTCTGGCTTCTTTTTGCAGTTCATCCCCAGTGCTGCGTGTGGCAGATTATGCATTCCGATTGTGTACAATAGTGCTTCATATGGGAAAACTACAATGTATTTATCCATTCTCCAGTAGATGGGCATGTGGGGGCAGTCTGGTCGGGGGTGTTTTGGAGAAGGGTTTTTTGAACACCCACCCTTCTATACGTTCCTTGGTGCACGTGTACGCACAGCGCCTTTCGGGGCATGATCGGGAGTGGGCTTGCTGGGCATGGAGTGTGCTCAACTTTAGAAAATGTAGCCAAACCGCATTCCCAGGTGGTGATATCAGCTATGCTTGTACCAGCGGCCTCTGAGAATTTCTCCCATCCACACCAGCACTTGGGATTGTCCAGCTTTCAAATTTCAACCCTGCTGGAGGGTATTGTAAATCTTGCTTTCTGTAGCTTGTTTTGTCATTCTTTTTAGGGTGTCTTTTGATAACATTAGTTTTGCTGTGGACTGAATGTTTGTGTCCGCCCCCCCAGATTCCCATGCTGAAGCTCTCATGAGTGGGTTTAGGGCCTGTAAAGAGAGACACAGGAGAGAGTCTCACCCCGCACCATGTGAAAACATAGTAAGAAGGTAGCTGGACACCAGACCTGCCTGCACCTTGCTTTAGACTTGCAGCTTCCAGAACTGTGAGAGAGACAAATGTCTGTTGTTTATGTCTCATGACTGAGACCACGTCTTTGCCTTAAAATTTTCCATGTGTCAATTTCTCCCTTTTGATCAGTGATTTTTTTTTTTTTGTCCTGTTAGGGAGTCTTTGCCTTTCCCCCAAGACTCCTGCCTCCTGCCCAGTCCTGCGGCCGTCCACCCTGCCCCCCGATGCTCCAGGACCTCAGAATTTCTCTGTGGATGCCTCAAGCTTCTCATGGCTCTGCACCTTAGCTTTAAATGCTCACTCACGCCTCCTCTGATGGGAAAATCCCCCTTTCAACCCTTTAAGACCAGTTTACATGTAACTTCTCTGGGACTGCCTTCGTTCACCCGGTCCATGCATCGTCCTACACCAGCCACTGTCCGAACAACCATCCCCAGCTCCTCTGGGCACTGCTCTCTGAGATATAATCTGTCCTTTACATATCTGCCCCTTGTACTCCAGCCACCGCTCCTCAAATGTAGTGACCAAACCTGACTTTTCCTGTGGGTCCATGTCCTGCATAAATCCTGGAATGTAAGAGTGGTCAGTGGATTTGCTAAAGTGAAACACACAAATATCAGGTATCACGTTGGCTGTAATTTCATTAGAACCATTAGTTAGGTAGTCTAGCCTAGTGGCTAAGATTATCAGGAGCTCTGAGCCTCAGTTCCCCCACCTGTAAAATGGGAGATAATATTAGTACCTGTCCTCATGTTGTCAGAACACCGTAAGAAAATAGATGTAAATGCTCAGTCCTGTACCAAACACATACTAAGCAGTCAGTAAAAACTGTTATTATTTCCCACACACACACAGAGCAGATCATAGACCCGTGATCTGTCCCTGGATACCAAGGGTGCCCAGACAGAGTTAAGCAGGAAGAAATATTTGCACGTCTTCACATAAAGCCTTGAAGATAAGCAGAATGATCCCGCCCCCCAGCTTCCTGCTGGTTCCAGACAAACAAAGGGGCTGGCACAACCAGAAAAGCTACAATTTTCACACCTGTATAAGGCACATCACCTACAGAGGTCCCAGGAAAGCGAATTGGGTTTATGTTGCAAATAGGAAATGATGACACTAATTATGTTACATTGTGGTGGCCCGAGATGGTTCCCTGAGCACTTCGCCTTCCATTATCTTGTTTGATCACACTATGAAAGAGAAGAGACTTCCATCTCAGGTGTGCACGGCTGTATTCTAGATTTGAGACCACCTCTGCTCCCCATCGTGGTCTTTTTGTTTGTTTTCAGGACTGGGAGAGACTCACTCGTGAGGTGTTACTTATTTCAAGTGAAGCCTTCCCAAGATGCAGTGGGTCTGGGACCCAGGACCCCATGGACTTGGAGAGCAGGATCACTGGGAAGGCACCTTGTGCTATCTAGAGCTGAGACAGGGTTGTGATGTCAGAAGACATTCCTTCCTTCCCCAGAGCCGGTTGGGTCTCACTGATGGTGGGCTCCTGTCATTCAAACCGGCTTCACCTCTGTGAGTTGCAAGGGGACCTCACTATTATGAATACAGCCCCTGAATTATACCTAGACGAGCGACTGGGGTCTAACAGCACCTTGAACATCACACAAATCATCCTAACCTGACACAGACCATTTCCCTGCCAAGTATATAGAATATTCTTCCAGGTCCAGGTAGCAGCAGAGGAATCACCTCCTTCAAAATACCCAGACAGGAGGTTGCCCCCATCCTGGGTTTCATTTTGGTGTTGGAAGAGAGCTCCCCTCTTCATTAAGAGAGTGATTTCCTTAAAAACTTTTTTTTTCTTAAATACATATCCTTTTTTCCATTACAACTGGAGAGAAGGGTCATGAGCTTTTCCCTGATGAAGGTATAAATATTGCATTCCAGAGGTGGAATGGTTTGCCTCCCACTTTGCAGAATCCCCTTGGGTAAAATTTCACCCAGAGCTGCAGCAACCTTGCTCTTTTACGTGCTTGTTTGGGAAAAAAAGCTCCCAAGGAGTAATGCAGACCTTCTCATTTCAAATGCTGCTACTATTCTTCCAGTGAACTTGACCAACTGCATCTCAGGTCTGCTGAGGGGGAGGGGGGGGGGGTCTCTCAATTTCCCATTTTTGTGGACAATCCAGAAAATTTAGACCTTTTCCTGTTTGGGAGAACAAGATATGTGCCAACATGTGAAGCACTTTTCTAGGGGAACACCCCCCCCCACTGCATCTCTCAAGAAGTACACTGTATTTTTCATTCAAGAGATTTTTTTTTTAATGTTTATTTAGTTTTTGAGAGAGAGAGAGAGCACTTGCGGCAGAAGGGCAGAAAGAAAGGGAGACAATTGGAAGCAGGCTCCAGGCTCTGAGCTGTCAGCACAGAGCCCAACGCAGGACTCAAACCCACGGACTGTGAGATCATGACCTGAGCCGAAGTTGGATGCTCAACTGACTGAGCCACCCAGGCGCCCCATCATTCAAGAGATTTTTAAATGATAGGCTTTCCCAGTCTCTCTCTCCTCTCTCTCTCCCTCTCTCTCTCATAATTTCCAGCTGTCCACATGGCCTCTGAGAACAGCTCTTCCGGAAACATCTCTAGCAGGGCCCTTGCTGGAGACTGCTTGCTCCTATTACCTTTAGTTTGCTAAATGGTGCTTTTTCATTTTGTTCATTTATAGGGCTACTCTTTTATCTGAGGCATGTTTATTAACTGGTAGCTGTTAATTATATAAGAAGATAATTTCATGTAAATGTGGGATTTAAAAGCAGCCTATCTAGCATGCTCACTGTGTAACAAGAAAGCTTTGGGATTTGTTTTTTGTTGTTCCTATGTGAGCAAAGCAATTAATTGATTCAGTTGATTGAATGAAAAATGCATCGTAATTGCTTTATCCCATCAAGCAGCTACTAGAATGATTTAATGCTGGCAGAGGGACAACGGCCTCCATGATACACCATCTCTGCTTACTGCCCTAATGAGTCACAGGAGCTGGGGCCCTTGGTTAACAAAGGGACACCCAGATGGGGTCCTGGTGGCCCTTTCTCTGAGAGCAGAGAGAACAGCCCCAGTGACTTGCATTATTCAGGACCAAAAGAAAAGAAAGAAGAAAAAGAATCCACTTCTGTCTCAATTATCCAGGCAATTGTCTCCACTCTCCTTTGGTTCTGTGTAGCTGGCTTCGTGGGGTCTAGAGCACGGGGACTGGAGTGCGTTCCAGCCTCTGGCTTTGAGTCTGTACAGAACTGGGTTCATTTCAGGAAGACATGAGGTCCTTCGCCCAGGAGAAGGATGTGGGTGGCTCCCAGGTGTGTCTTCTAAGAGGTTTTCAAGCAGAGGCGTAAGAAAGATTAAGGGTGGGGATAAGGATCTTGCCAAACCCATCTATTCCATCCAAGGACCACACATCTGATTCGTCCCCAAGCCTCCTGTGCCCAGCATGGGTGCCTGGCTCATCGGGCTCGGGCGGAAATAGAGTTAACAAAACCCACCACCACAGACCTGCTGGTGCTACCAGTGCAGGTTAAGCTCAAGACAAACCATGATTACAGCCCGATCCCAGCCCTCCGTCCAGGACCATTGAAATTGAACCCCAACCCCCCATACATAGCTTCATCTGGCATTGAGAACCAGCCCTAATAGCTTCTCCCAATAGAGAGGGAACTCCATATTGGACACTTCCCGTGTGTCTCTGCAATGTGCTTGATCTAAATTGTCTCATATGCACGGATTTGCATTTGACAATAAACTTACGAGGAAGATTTTATCATTTCCATTCACGGAAGGAGAAACTGAGGTGCAAAGAAATGGCTGGCTTGCCAATGAATAAACTGGTGGGGAGTGGAAGAGCTGAAGTGTGCCCCAACCCTCCTTGCTCCAAAGGCCAAGTCCTTTCCATATCAAGGGATAGTAGAGCATCAGGCATGTGCAGAGGAAAGTGTTCCTTCGTAATTAGTTCTCACTGTCTCATTAGCTCTCAGTTGTCATCTTTGTATTTCCATGGCGCTACTGCCTCCATTCGACCAAAGGGGCCTACAATTTCATCTAAGATGTGCACATCCAGCTATACATGGCTCATATTCCATGTATAGCTTCGGATTTCCAGGTGGACCCCAGTGTTTCTTCGTCTCCTTTTCTTGTGTTCAAGCAGGCTGATTCAATCCCACTCCTAAGTACAGTGAGAGAATGACTTTGGGGCCACCAAACTGGGACTTCTTACACTTATAATGCCCTTCCGGGCTCTGTCGCTAGAAATCCCAAAGAAACATTCAAATAACACCCATCAAGTTATGGACGAACCCATGGACTAAACACACACACACACACACACACACACACACACTACCACCACCACCACCACCACCACCACCACTTGTAAGAATTAACTTGAAGAATGTTGACCCAAAAATTAAAACAAAAGAGAAAACGTTGAGCAGTAACATGTCATCATAAAAGGTGACAGCTGCTGACGGCTCACATTCAGGGGAAAAAGATGCAGAGCCATCCCTCTGCTTTGCTACAACTTGTTCCACACCAAACAACAGCAACACCAACAATGATGTGCCAACATCCACTTTGGGTAAATTAACACAGACTGGCCTTGAATTTTTTTTCTCAGCTGCCAACATGAATTATTTAGTGTTTCTAAAATTAGGGGGCATTTCTAATGCCTGTGGTAATGACCTTCCTGTGGTAATGACCTTCCAGATGAACATCCATCACTGTTGAAGACATTTGGCCAACTGGGTGCCATTATAGTGACCGTACGTCACCGAGGCCCAGCTCTCCTGGGCTTGCTGTGCTGCTTGTTAGGATGACATGAGGGCTCTGGTGTGGGCCTCGCTAAACCTGGCCGTTTGCACGTCCCAGCCTGTGCTTCCTGTTACTGCCAGAGACACACACCACCCTTGTTCTGAGGAAAGGGCCTTGCAGACAGGCCCCCCTCCTTGTCAAGTCTGGATGTCTCTATTTTCTGCAGCACATTTGCAGGAGAGAAGGTGGAAGGGGATGGAAGAGCTCTGAGCAGGGCCCCCATTTCCAGGTCACATAGTAGCTGTTCACTTCGATGTCTGAGGCTCGGCCACTAATGACTTGAGCTACATTATGATGAGGCAAAGTTAATGAATGTAAAAGCCTTCACCAATAAATATTTGGAGAATGCTAAGTTCTTTAGTCCCCCTCTTGAAGACTCACACTTCTTAGCATTGTAAAGGCTCTGAAAAGTCCTTCAGTAAAGAAACTTTTTCAACAACTTACTTAATCCACCTATTCCCACTTCTGTCACTGCCAAATATTTCTCAAGAACTCTCTCTGAAGTCCCACAAAGCTACCACATCCCAGTGCCCCCGCCTTGGGAAATGCTAAACAAGATGGTGGCTTTGGTCCTTTCCAACACCGATGCTCTCGAATCTTTGGAGCACTGTCACGTGTCTCTTCCAATGGCGTCCCGCAATGTCACTCAACTATAAGGACTTGCTCTTCTGTGGAGAATTCCCTCCTGGTTTTACTCAGAACTCCTTTGTTCTCACGTGATGGTAACTTTCCTCTAACCACCATGTAAATAAGAGGAATTTTTTGAGGGATAGGAATACCGGGTTGGGGTGGCCCAAAATTCAAGGTGAGCTAAAGAAAGCAGTACCTTGAGGATTGAATCTGCAACCCAGTTGTGTGAGGTGAACAGATGGAGCCAATTGGAGGGTCCTTCTGTTTTTTTTGTTTGTTTTTTTTTTAATATTTTATTTATTTCTAGGAGAGAGAGAGACAGCATGAGCAGGGGAGGGTCAGAGAGAGAGGGAGTCACAGACTGAAACAGGCTCCAGGCTCTGAGCTGGCAGTCAGCACAGAGCCCGACGCGGGACTCGAACCCACGAACCGCGAGATCATGACCCAAGCGAAAGTCGGACGCTTAACTGACTAAGCCACCCAGGCGCCCCTAGAGGATCCTTCTTGACTTTTGTTTGCTTTTCTCTATACCTTGCTCTTACTCCCCTCCATCCTACCTTCCCCATCCACTCAGCCAGCCAGCCCCCTGCCTCACATTCCCCTTTGCCTCTCTCCCTCACTCTCTCCTGCTGCAGATGGGCCTTCCCCACTGAGTGAGGTGGAGGACAGGGCGAGGGAGGCGGGTACATGGCTGCCGGAAGCCCCAGCTGAGCCAGTCCAACAGAAGGAGAGAGATTCTTCTTTCTATCATCTCTGTAGCAGCCTTGGGACAGGACCCTGGACACCCAGCTTGAGTCACGTGTCCACTCCAGGATTCATCACACGTGTCAGGTGGGTGCACTACTGCTACTGGCGGGTCACACACTTGCCCCCGCATCAGGAGGTCACACATGTGCCCCCCACCCCATGGCCGGGGCTGAGCAGGCACAAATGCACTGAGGCTCGAAACCCCACCTCAGCTGCACAGAGTGGAGAAAGGGCCTCCAAAGGAATAGAGACTATTACCCCAAAACAGGGAGAAGTTGCCAGACACGCATAACCAGGAACCTCCCCTCTCAAGCAGGAAACACCCAGCAATGAAGCCCTTGTGGTGACTTCCCACCTCCACGTGTCTCAGCACTTCTTCAAGCTAGACGGCAAGAGTCTTAAATGCGTACAAATGAAACTATGTAATGGACTCTGTCCTTAAAATGCTAGAGACATCTGTTGGTTTGCTTCCAGATATAGTACATTCCTGCATAAAAGGGAAAATGAGACTGTGGTGCTGATTAACTAGGACACCAGATCAGCAGCCGCCGGCCTAACCTAAAGGGTCCTTCTTTGGACACTTCCGTTGGTGAGTGTTTTTTTCTTGAAACGAGGATTTACGATCGAATTAGCCATTCAGTGACACAGCACGGTACCCTGGAAACCATCGGGGCTGTTTGTGTCAGTGCAGAAGATGGTTCAATACTCAATTATTGCTTTTCCTGGGGTTTTGTCCATACCATGCCAAAACAGCTAGTTTAAAAGTGAAAAATCAGGCTCATCGAGCAAAGGCACTGTCTCCTGAGCGCCAGTCTACTATGATCCAGGGTTTTCAACCAGAGCCAGGTCACTTCAGCCGGGTGCTATGCGGAGCTACTGAGCTTGTAAAGGAAAGATGAGATATTCAGGTGGAAAAATCTGGACCACCATTAATGTGGTGAATGAGGGGGAAAGAATCTACTTTTGCCTAATTTCTCATAATTCCTAAAAACAGCCTTGGTGTCACCCATATGACTGGTAGGTCATTTGCCTCCCACGGGGACTGGGAGGCAATCCACCTTGACACGAGTGGAGTTATGAACGGGGCCAGGTGTTGCTGGAGGGCAGGGGCGCATGTGGACCACACCCCTGTGCAGACAGGGTGTGTGTGCGGAGGGAAGGTGTGCTTTGTGGTTATGCGCTGGGACACAGATAGACAGGGAGAAGTGGCATTTGCACTGAGGCTTGAAGGATTCTGAGAATTAGCCAGGAGAAGGGGAGGGGGGCTGGGGTCAGAGGAGAGAGGAAGGGCAAGGGAGAGCCTGCAGGTACCTGACCATCAGTAAGGAGCTAGAACAATGGGAATCTAGACTGTTCCCTACGGGCAAGGGAGAGCCTGCAGGTACCTGACCATCAGTAAGGAGCTAGAACAATGGGAATCTAGACTGTTCCCTACACAGGGCCTGGGCCAGTGAGGGCTTGCCCCGGCCACTGCCCAGGGAATGGAAGGGCAGCTCCAGCGGCCACAGTGACACTCAGGTGAAGATGGAGGCACCTCCAGCTCGGAACTGACCCTCATCCCCAATCGCCAACGACCTGACCAGCTTCCCCAATTCTTTCTGCGCCACCTTGGAAGCAGGTCTGGCCTCTTCAGATTTTTGCCCAACTCAAGCGGGAAGAGACACTCCAGACTTGCAGTGAAATGTGGCCAGTCCACGTTCGTGCCCCTTTTATTCAAAAAAAATTAATGATCTGTACTCCAAGTTGGTGAGATAGGACACAGAAGTTACACTTCCATGTGCAGCAGCGCCTGTGTGGCTCATTAAGTGTCCGGCTTCAGCTCAGGTCATGATCTCACGGTTTGTGAGTTTGAGCCCCACGTCAGGCTCTCTGCTGTCGGCACAGAACCTGCTTCAGATCTTCTGCCCTCCTCTCTATCTCTCTCATTCTCAAAAGTAAATAAACACTAAAAAATGTTTAACTATGTGCATAACAAGACCTTCTTTACTTTTGATCAGGGTGGGATAATCCATCTGACTAGACTGAACTAATATATATTTCAGCCCCCAGCTTTTTTTGTAAGTAACAATTTCCATTTGTGCACGATCCCTTATCGCCGGGAAACATGGGCTGGCCACCAGGGATGGAGCAGAGACTACTGGAGATGTCTGGAACTGTCCCCATGCCCTCTTCCTCTCCCAGCTTGGTTCAGCCTCCCTGGTACTCTACATCTGAGAACTGCAGGCCAGGGGCCGCTGTCTGAGGCTTGGGTGCTGCTCCAGCCGGGAAGGGTGACCACGAATGCCCCGCACCCTCACTCACATGTAAAGCGCATTACTTGCCCCCTTGCCTGCTTCCCCGACCAACCAGGGAGCCCCTCGGGGACAGGAACTCTCATAGAGAACCTGGTATGCACTAGGCGCTCAAAAAAAAAACCTTTGTGAAAAGAATGAGCTGCTAAGGGCTCCCCAAAAGTGGAGGCCAAGCTGGGACAGTTGTTTGGGCCTCATTCCCTGCGTTCCCGATACACCCACACGGGCTTCACTGTGGCATAGGGCTGAACCCTTGTTGCCGGACGAAGGCTCTCAATGCCTGGCTTTCAAGTGAGACCCAGGCAGGGTGACTTTCTTTCTCCGCTTGCTAAAAAGATGCCCCATGACTCAGAGATGGTCTCTGGCTTTGCCACCTGGTGTCTGTGAGGTAATGGCTCCCCGTCACTGGGCAGCCAGTGGTAGTCAGTTAGAAATCACCACCAAGGTCAATGTTTGGTCCTGGGGAAAACCACCTTGTCCTTCCACCAAAATGGTGCCACTGCTCATGACAGTCACAGAGGGAATCTAATTTTAGAAAAGAGATCTTCTAAAGCCATTAATGAGAGCATCAGGCACTGTAATTACCCAGGTCAGGATTTTCACAACTCAGGCCTAACTAACTATATTATTAAATAATTAACATATGGTTGGGATGTTCTATTTTACATATTCAGAAGAGGTGTGTGTCAGGAACTCTAGAATGTTAGTTCCAAGTTCTACCACTTAGGCGGTGAAAGGGGCATGGCTATGTCACCAGCTGGCCCTTGCTTGTTTTCGGGTCTCCAGCCCAATTACCCTTTAATTGAAACCTTCCCTAAGAAATAGAGCTGGCGTGTCACTGGAGAGATTTCCAGAGACACCAAGGGGCATGACTGTGACCATGTAGAGACAGGGTTCAGAGAGGGGCTGGCTCCCTGTGTCCCCCAGCATAGGGCCTGTCCAGGCAGAACAGGCCTAAGAAGCTACAGATAACCAGCAGGTGTCAAGCACATTCTGGAAGGCACAAATGGCTCGTTTGGGAAGCTTTGGAAAAGGCAAGTTTATTCTGAAGCCTCGACCCAGAATGAAAGAAGCAGATGATTCCACAAGGATCCAGCAGAAGATGGGGGAGGGGGGGAGGCCGTCCTTTGCTTAATTCCTCAATTGTGCCATAGGCCTTCCTGTCGTGGGGCATCCCCACACATTCTGGTCCCTGTCCCTGGAAGGCTGTCCCCTGGTGGCTTCCTTCATCAGCTCACCTCTCACTGGCTGCTTCTCCATCAGATCCCATCTCAAATATCACCTCCTCAGGGAAGCCTGCCCAGATGCCTCCTCCATCCTGCCGAGTCAAGCTCCTGCCCCACTCTTGTGGCAGCTTTCCCCCTTGCCCTGATGATTAGGTGCAGAAATGTGTTGGGTTGCGTGACTTTTTAAAATCAGTGGCTGCCTCCCCTGTGGAATGCAAGCTCAACGTAGGGGTGAACCATCCCATCGCCCCTCCTCGCTGTGCCCCAGGGCCCAGCACATGTCACACACAGAAGGTACTCAATATTTGCTGAACAAATGCAATAGATAAATGGAGAGAGAGGCTCAGCCAGGCTAGGCTGGGTGGGCTGGTTTCATTCTGACCAATTATCTCTCCTGCCTTGCCATGCACTTTATGATTTTCCTGCCCTTTCGTTAAGTAGCCGCACACCCTAAGTGGCCGAGCATGTGACCAGTCAAGGACAATGTAGGGAGAGGCATGAGGGAAGGGAAGGGGGAAATGCCAGGCTCCGGTGCCCCATCCCCAGCAAGCACAGTGGGGATGACCGAAGGTGGGGCAGAGAATAGGCACTACCTGGGGCCTCTCACACCCATTCGTGAGTTCGGCAAACGGATCTTACTGAGCATGAACCACACGGCAGTCACTGCGGAGGAAGTGGAGCGGGAAGCTGGACAGAAAGCCCTGCCTTCCTGCAACCCGTATTCTGTGGGGAGAGACGGCCAAGGGCCAGGTAAGTAGGTAGAACGAACAGGATGCCAGATGGTGATCGCACCTTGGGGAGTAAAGAAAGATGGAGGGCAAGATGGAGGATGGAGGGCTGCCACTGTGGGCAGGTGACCAGAAAAGCCTCTCAGATAAACTGACAATCGATGAAGCATCTCAGCCATAGGCAGCAGAAGGCCCAAGAGTAGGGGCTTCTTCTTCACCCAATTTACCCAGTGGTATTTCAAGAACACAGAGTAGTGACCACGTGGTGCCCAAGATCCTTCTGGAATACTTGTGGCTTGTATTTACAGTGGGTTCGTTAGGGGGGGCCAAGGGGGTGGGACGTTGGGATGGGCCTAGGGTTCAGAGGACACGCATACCCAGAGCTGATGTGCTCTGGAAGCTTCAGGGCATTGCCAGCTGGATGCCCAATGGGGCCTTTAGCAGGTGAGTAGCGGAGGGGGTGGGCGGCACAGTGACCCAGCCTCTGCTTCCAGAGCTTTCCCCCAAATGCATCACTGAGGATCTCAGAGGATGCTTCCAGCCCCAACAAGAGCATTGCTAAAAGATCTCTTACGCAGAGGGGAAAGATGAACAGCAAATACTTTTTAAACATCCAGAACTACAAATGGATGACGGTCCCAACTAAGCCAGCTGTGGCCCGCACATACACCCAGGGAACTGCTGACTCACTCCCTAGGCCTCCTTCCCACCTCCGTCCATCAGCCTTCCGGCTGCCTGAGCTTCCAAAGTGGGAGCCAAGGAACGAGCCTGCTCTCAGATGGAATTGAACGAATTGAGCTGGTCCTGCTATAATGCATCACACCAGCAGGGCCGCCAATCAGAAATGGCCACTTCCGTTGTGTTTTTGAGATCTGTGAACATTAAATTCACCAAGTTCATGTTTGAAGATGGTTCCCCCCCACCAGTCCTGATTTTACCTTTATGATAAGCAGCCGGTGGCTCCAGCCTAGAGCCTGGGGTCTCCGCTGCCCTTCCCCTCCCAGGCTCTGAGACGAAAGGTCTGGTGACCTGCTTTCCAGCCAGGAAGCAGAAGCAGACATTATAATGCAGCATGTTCTCCTGTTTCTCAGCATCAGGGCCTCCCATGGCCCCTGGGCTCCCCTTTCTGGCACCAGGGCCCCATCAGACACCTGCAAGCGGAGGGTCACAGGCATACGGCAAGAAGGAGGCCAGGCATCCCACTCACTAGTGCTCTGGTCTGTGCACTTGGGAACTCACCAACCCGTCAGCCGTGCCCTTGCCTGGCTCTCTGCCCCACTGTGATAGACTTGCTAGGCCGTGTGCCTGGCCTGAGTGCCCAAGCTTTTCCCAGAACTTGGAAAGCCCTGCCTCGCTGTCACCAAGACCCACCCAAAGCTGTATGTGCAAAAGCGTACGCCACTTGTGTTCTCATCCACATCATCTCCCAACACACTCAAACCTTCCCTGGCAGCCCTCTCTGTCTTCCCACTTTCTTGATGCTCTTCCATCCTCCACACTAAACACAGTTGTTACCGAGGAGTAGGACAAACAAATGAACAAAAACCAAACAGTAAAAACAACCAGAGCAAAACCCCAAACTCCAAAGCAACATACTATCCATGCTTCTTTTTTCTAAATGCTTATTTAGGGGCGCCTGGGTGGCTTAGTCGGTTAAAGCATCCGACTTTCGCTTAGGTCATGATCTCACGGTTCATGGGTTCGGCCCCGCGTCGGGCTCTGTGCTGACTGCCAGCTCAGAGCCTGGAGCCTGTTTCGGTCTGTGACTCCCTCTCCCTCTGACTCTCCCCTGCTCACGCTGTCTCTCTCTCTCCTAGAAATAAATAAAAAAACATTTAAAAAAAATAAATGCTTATTTAAAGAGAGAGAGCATGTGGGGAGGAGGCAGAGAGAAAGGGAGAGAATCCCAAGTAGGCTCCACGCTGTCAGTGCAGAGCCCAACGCAGGGATCCAGCCCATGAACTGTGAGATCATGACCTGGGATGAGATCAAGAGTCGGTTGCTTAACTGACGGAGCCACCCAGATGCCCCTCTGCGCTTCTTTTTAATATATTCGCTTCTTAAAAATTTTAAGGTTCATTTTCCATTGACTTTCTGGGACATTATAACATGCAGGCTTCCACCCTAGAAATCACATGTTTATCTTAAATTGTATTGAAGACCAGTTACAAGAGGTCCTAAGGCTATTCTCATTGCTAATCGGTTTTACATAATTTTGCAAAATTATAATCTTTTAGAATAAAGATATTTGATGCCCACAGAAGCCAGATTGCCACAGTTATTAGCCACGTACAGAATTCTCCAGAGACTCACAGCCTCGACTGTGTTACCAAACCATGGCTCTAGGTTACCATCCTTGCCTGGCAATGCCTGGAGCATGGCTTGTGAGCATGAGCGATGGCAGTGGAAAGCGTGGGTAAACCTCAGATCATCTACAGGTGTCTCTGACACACTCTGCCCACCATTAAGATGCCTCTTTTCTTTTGTACCTTAGAGACAGATAGAAACAAATCTTTCCAAACCTGAAGCTAGCTGATAAAGGAACGCCCAGATTTTCATCACCTGTCGTTGATGCCTAGCGAGGGTCAGGTGTGGAAGTCTTCACATATAGTAAGTGCTCAATCAGTTGCAGCTGAAATGATTATGACTGCGATAAGGACAATTGGTAACGCCGACAGAAGTAATACAGGCACTAATCCTCAGGACGGGGAGGGGGCTATGACACATCCACGTGCGTGACGGGGAGAAGGTGAAGCTGGGTTCCCTTGGCATGCTCCTCTGCCCAGGCAACAGGCTGGCTGTGCTGGGCACAGGAAGCACCAGAGTGACCACGCTGAAGGACAGCTCGCAGTCATCCTACTGGCCCAGTTCCCGGCCCAACTCCTAGGAAGCAGAACTGGATGGACTTCAGAGATGCTCCATTTCCCACCACTTCAGAGAATGGAAAAGGAGACTCACGTGCGCACATGGGCATATGACCTAACACTATGTCCTTTCCAACAAGGCACTCACTTGAAACATCCTCTCCCCCTCGCGCCCCCCCCATCAGCAAGGCACATTATTGTCACCAATCCCCAAGAAGTGAAGGGACTTGCCTGAAGTTGCAGGGCTCATAGGAGGGCTGGGATTCAAACTCAAAATCCCAGGTTCCTTTTGCCATGCAGCCTAGAAGTAGGTAGCCTTCAAAATTGGGTTACTCTTGCTCTATGATGAATGTTGTTTTACAAAATGAGGATCGGATTGACTCTGTTCAAGCGGTGGGAATAATGACAGAGTCATCTTCTGGCCATTCGCAAAGCAGCTGGATACCCGCCTGCCTCTGGCAGCCAGTTAGGGGCGAGTGCCCCCGGAAAACCGGAGAGCGGGAGCCAGAATTCCAAGCAGCAAAGTAGAGACAGTGAAGTCTGGTGAGAGGAGAGGCCTGCTGTAGTCGATCGCTTCAGCAATGACCCAAGTACTTGATTGCTCAGGGAGAGGGAATGGAAACATCTGGGAATCCTTTCACATAAGCAGTATTCACCAAAGGCCTCCCTGGACTCAGAAGTGCAGTGGGCACGGGGGTTACCAGAGGCCCCTCACCCAAAGCACCAGCAGTGGATGTGACCAGAGCAAAGGTGTGGCACAGAAGAGACCCAAAGGAGGGGTGTGGGAGAGATGATAGTCATCGGACCACAACTACTACTAACAATACTTAAAAAAAAAAAAAAAAGACGAATACTTAAATCTACAAGGTGTGTGCTATGACTGGGCCTATTCTACAGATGAGGAAAAGTCTGCCTGAGGCCCCAAAGCTGACACCTGGAGGAGACAGGATTGACATCCGTACAGTTTGGCTCAGGGATCCAGCCTTCACTCTACTGTGAGCCCAATCCCAAACATGGCCTAGAAAATGGCTGAGAACGTAGAGAACACGGAGCCTCCCCCAGTGTCTCTGTCCCTGATGACCCCATATCCCCAACCTGGAGGTTACTTGAAGCTCCGGAGCCTTAAAGAGCCCCGAGTCTTGGGCCTAACCCTGCCTGGGATGACCTGGCACCATTTCCACCATTTCCGACAGCAGCACAGGGCTTCCACTAGACTCTCCATTAGCCTTTCCCTCCCAGAAAGGGAGAGAAGGGCCCCCCGGAGCATTGTTAGCCCCGACTTAGCCTCCTCCGATCTCCGAGAGGCAGGCACAGCACCCCTTGTTCTGGTTTCTCCCTTTCGCCCCCCACCTCGCCAGCTCCCCCAAGTCATGCCATCCATCTCAAGGCCCAGACTCCTCAGCTGTGTGTCTGATGGAGCAGAGCACAGCTCGCCTAAAGCCGCCGATCCCCACATGTTATTCTTTGCCTTTATCTTGTTAGCATAATATGCAGCTTCATTAACCAGCCAGATGAATCATTTAGTAATTGGAGCTAATGAATTTAATTTTCCCCTTTCTATTTTTTATAATAAAACAAAGTCATAATTTGCCAATAGGTCAAGGAAGGCTCTGAGTTGCTGTTTTGAGTCAGTGTTAGGCCCAGAGTACAAAATGGCAGACAGCAACAGAGCAACCCCGCCCACGGATCCCGCCGCTGTTTGTGGAGTTTCTCAGGCACTGGACCCGACTGGGTCAGCTTCCCAGTTCTGCACAGAATGAAACGAAAGGCCCGAACGAGAACTTGTGTTGCTTTTTACTATGAGATATCACCATGTTGGTGGCATAGGTGAGTATGAAGAAGAAGAATAGCTCACAGTGTGTAACGTCACCAAGGGAACTTCCCGGGGTCCTATATGAAGGACTATAAGAGAATCAATCTGTCTTAGATTTTTCTCCCAAGAACTCGTCCCGCCTCCCCACAGTCCAGGGACCTGGGTTGGTAACGGAGACCTCCCTTCTCACTATCCTGTTACTAAAAAACCCGGTGTCCGGTGATGACCCAGGACTTGAAACATCAACACCGGAAGGAAGGCTAATTAGAGGAGCCCCCACCCCCCTCACGGCATAGCTGAAATGCACCAGTTGAAGAGCGTTCCTTGTGACTGGACTACCTGGTGCCTCATCCCTGATTAACAGAGCCTGGCTGCAAACTAAAATGCAGTTAATTTATTGTAAGTTTTATTAGGCATATAAAAGGGAAGCAGGAATGAGTAGCCTTTCGTTGCTGGAGATACATTTCATCCCTGACTCAGAGCAGATTCCTTGTAGATTAAGCTTGTTAATTTCCCTGCCGCCAACATTCTTCTCTGCATTGCTGAAGCAAAAGCCACAGGTTCTTGTCTGAAATGGAAGGGATGAAAAGGGCTGGGCCCCCTCCCGGACAACAGTTACATTAACCACTTTGTCCTTTTAATTCATCTAATTACATGCGAGGAGAAAGCTGCTGCCTTAGAGGCTCCGCTCCTCCCAGAGCGCAATGCTGCTGTGCCATTGCTTCGGGTTTTTTTGTTGTCTTATTAGGGGTGCTTTTGTTCAGAGGGATGGTTAAAGCCATTTTCAGCAGCCAGCGAGATGAAGCAGTTTCAATAAGGATACAATGTACTTGTTTAAATTACCTTTCAAAATGCCCAAAACCATTAAGGGGGAGGCGCTGCAAATAAAGTTGGATTTTTGTTATAATGTTTTACCCTAATAACAGCTTTTATTTTATTATAATCCATTAGTTGACAATATTATTCTATAGATTATTAGGCAGCAATTTTGTTATTTTATCACACTTTCGGCGCTCACTCACCGGGCCAGGATCCACAAATCTCAGTATAATGTGCTTTCAATTTTGTTAAAATCTCTATTTAACTGGTTTGGCTGCGGAACATCTTGGCAAATGTGTTTTTAATTTCGTTCTAATTAACTTGACAGTTGACAGAACTCGGCGGTGGCGTGATAGTGTCCTCTTTTTTTCCAGGGTCCCTGCAGCTCCATTCCTGGGGTCCGTTGTTTCTCTCTCTGGTCCTAACAAGCAAGATGTCAGAGGTAACGCCACGGAAAGGGTCTTTCATCTCTGTCAAAAGTACATGTAATTTTTAAGAAACCAATTAAAAAAAAATCTGCCTTTCCTCTTTATCTGTAAAAAGAAGGTCATTGGTTCTGTGGGGTTTCAAACGCGGCTTGTTCCTATAGATGTATGTCCTGAAAGATGAAGGCGAAGCAAGTGGGAGGGAGATTTTTGTTGCCCATACGGGAAGCCAGCTCTTTCCCAAATAGATGCTATTCCCTTGCACTGGCACATAGTGGAGAAGAGCCTTAAATGCTCTGCTTTGGGGGATCTGCCGTGGGAAGAGCAGCATTAAGAGAACTTACTCTTGCTCTTTAAACAATTCTAAATTCTCTCTCTTACCTGGGGAAGTTGGATCTGGCAACCCTCCTTGAGGTCTCATCCTTGCTTCTAGAATCCTGCAACATCTGGGAACAGGCTTTTCCCCAACCCCAAGGGTGTCAACAGGGAAGCAAGCAGCCCCAGATCACAAGGCAACTTACTTTTTTTTTTTTTTTTTTACTGTCCTGACATGAAGGTAAAGCAAATCTCTACAAAAGGAATCCAATCTTGCCTACGACTTTCCTTAGACAAAGACATGGGCATCCAGGAGTCTACAGGGAAATCTTTCGATGACTTGATGCCAGGCTATTGAGTGAATTTGGGCACCAACATCTCCTATCAGTTATCTTTCTTATCCTCGCTCTCTCTCCTTACCTTGCTCAGACGACACAAATTTTGCCCATAACTGGAAATTCCCTGCTTCCACATTTGTACTATTCGTTATGCTTCTGTTCAATTATTAAGAACGTCAGTCCTACCAGGACCCTCGGAGATGAATCACTACAACATCCTCCTCACATTAATGACGAAAACTCGTGGCTCGGGGGACTCGGGACTTGCCAGGATACCAGCCAGCAAAGAGCAGACCGAGACCACACGGAGGTCTTCTGACTCCCAGCCATGCCCTTTCCTGAAAGTGTCCTTAGAGAAGGTTCTAAGGTCTCCAAAACAAAACAAAAACAAAATCTATATAGTCATCTTTTTCTCGAGTTTCAAGACAAGAATGTTGTTACACAATTGTAAACAATGGCATAAGCCAGTAGACTAACACAAAGCATTTGGTGTGCACACTTTAAAATGATACTATGCTGGGGTACCTGGGTGGCTCAGTAGGTTAAGCGTCTGACTTTGGCTCAAGTCATGATCTCACGGTTTTGAGTTCAAGCCCCGTGTCAGGCTCTGTGCTGACAGCTCGGAGCCAGGAGTCTGCTTTGGATTCTGTGTCTCCCTCTCTTCCTGCCCCTCCCCCACTCGTGCTCCATCTCTCTCTCTCTCTCCTCTCTCTCTCCCCCCAAAATAAATAAACATTAAAAAAAATTTAAATGGCACTATGCTTAAAGCAAACAACATAAATCCCCAGACCAGTGACTTTAAAGGAAGAGCAATTTTCTCCCCCAGAGGACATTTGCAGCGTTGGGGGACACTTTAGGTTGTCACAAGAGGGGATGTCCTGCTGGCATCCAGGGGGTTGAGGCCAGGGGTGCTGCTAAACACTCTTCAGCGCACAGCACAGCACCTGTCTCCCACCACCCACCATCACCACACCACCACAAAGAACGATCCAGGCCAAAGTGTCAACTGTGCTGAAGGAGACAAGTCCCGCCCTCCACCTTGCCCTCAGGGAGTTTACACTTTACTCAGGGAAAAGGGAGACTGGCTACCTTGCAAGGGACAGTGGGCTGGGCCAAGTCACCACTGCCCCAGGGTTCATGATGAAGGCAAGACTTGAACCAACATTACACTGACATCCTTCATTCTTGTTCATTCTCCCTGGAAAGCAATCTACTTTTTACCCACATTCCCTGCCTCAGCCACATAACTTTAGTAATTGCCCTGATTCCTTCTGGCCTGTTTCCTCTTCTATTCAATGGAGTCCAATAGGGCCGTAGTGACATAAGCCATGTGGAACACCTACCACACGGTAGGCAGCGGGTGAGTCCAAGCGTCGTGGCCCTGACCATGAGGATGCCCCCCATGCTCTGACTGGGGTGGAGAGGGTGTAAGTCTCGCTCTGGCAGGTTTCTATCACAACTGCAAGAATGTGTCCATGCAGACTCTGGGAATGTCATCCAACTGCCCCGGTATGGAAAGAAGTTCACAGACCCAGGAGAATTTGGTGGGGAGAGGCGGAGAGGGCGCAGAAGAGAAGACTGAGGAAACGAAGATGCGCTTTGTCAGCATGGGTGTCCCACCTTTCTGTTCCTCCTACTCCCCAACCGGAAATGGCATCAATGGGGGGCTCAGGTAAGAACCAGCTGAGTCGAGGCAGGGAGCCTGAGCATCGACTCTGTGCAAATAAGTTAGGAGTTCATGCTTCTTTCCAAGTCCCGCACAGGGAACCCTGTCCTTAGATACAGAAAACCATGGACAATACCTGAAATTCATATTCAGCTCAGAATATGAATTTGCACCATTAAATATCTGTTGAGCTATTGAGGTGCTCAACAATACTCCAACCCTCTTCCCTTTCATTTTATTTGCAAGACTTCTATGTATTCACGGCAGGGTAGGGGTGTATGAGCAAGAATAATTTCAGAGAGACGCTTCATTTAAAAAAAAAACAAAAAAACAAAAAGACCTCATCCTCAAATCAATGCCGAAGAGAAGTAAGATGATCTCCCGCTACTTCATCTCCAAAACTGTTCTCTGGTTTGTGAACATCTGTCAAGAACATATATTTCCAGGGCTCCAAATTGCCCAGATTTAATATCCAGCTTAGTTAAGCCACTAGAGTTTAACTACCATGCTGCATCTTACAGAAACAGCTCGAGAACAAAAGGGCATTTGAATTCTTCGCCCAAGGCCATGTGTTTCTTCTGGACAGTCATATAGTTGTGGGCGGTTTTCGTCACAGCGCGGCCTCACAAGATACAGCCTTTCACACCACTGACGTCATTTTTGATAGCTTCTCCACCGGGCCTCCATTTTCCCAGGCCAAAATTACGTTTTGCCGGGGACATTGTAGCAGGGCCCGTGTTTGACCATTGAGCCCCATGTGTGGCCATTAGGAAGAAAAGAAAAATCAATAGGGTTTCATTAAAACAGCAGGCAATCAGGGCCCAGCCCTGGCTTAATTACAGTTTCAGTAGCATTTGCTTTAATTGGAAAGAATAAAAGAAGTGAAGTGGAGTGAATGAAGAAATTAGCATATCTATCACCGTTGTCACATTGTACAGTGGCCTTAAAACACCGCTCGCTCTTTCCTATCTCTGAAGCTGCACTGAACCCTGAAAAAAAAATCAGGAATGGCAATTAGCAAATCCTCAGACTCTACCTTTGTGAAATTCTAATTAAAGTCTTTTATAATCTTGGGAAGGCATTTCTTAAAACCTACTAGATATGCTAGATACACTTGGCGACATGTCTGTTAATTACGCCGCATGGTGATGCGGCCAGAGAATTGGCAATCCTCTCCAGCTGTGTATATACAGCGGTTCTGAGCCGGCTTCTGCAGCCTGGAAAAGTTGCAGACAGCCTGGTTCTTGCTTCAGTGGTGGGTCCCAAAGGCAGCTTCTGGAATTCTATCTGCTTATTGGACTTCCCAACATTTGTAGACATAGGAAATGTCAGAGCGGTGAGATCCTTAGGCACCAAAGGTTTCAAACCTACCCTTGCCCCCATTTTACAGATGGAGAAAACTGAGGCCCAAGATCCCCAGGCTACGATAGGGTAGAGTGAGGACTTTTTATCAGGCCTGTTTTTGTTCTTGTTTTGCAAATTCCGGTCTTCTATCTATTCTCATAATATGTCACCGGATGAAATTTCCCATTGAAAGAAAACATTGTCATAAAAGATGAAATTTTATTTAATACAAAGAGGCTCCTCCTTTGGAATGGTTAACGGGTTAAAATCAGTCTGTGACTATGAGTTTGGTTAGAATGTGTCCAAGGAAAGGCTTCCAAGGTCACAGCCACTGGAGAAGGCACAGTGATTCTCGAAGTGGAGCTGGCCTTCCCACTGGCTTGGATTCTGGAAAGAAATGTCAAATGCCTAGTAATTCCACAAATCTCGTAGAGGTCACGGAGGTGGCTAATAAGAGCTTCCTTTTTGTGACAGCCCATTTCGTGCTGAGTGGTCCCACGGAGGTCCTATTATCCCCACTTTAAAGATAAGACTGAGGCACAAAGAGGTAAAGTTTATTTGTTATTGGCCAAATAAGCCACAAGCCGGGCTTTAAACTCAAATTCGTTTCCAAAGGGCTTCTTCCACCAGCCACACGGCCCTCCCAAGGCAAGGGACCAATTTTAGGGTAGAAGTGAGGCCTGTGTGTCTGTGAGCTCAATGCTTGTGGCTCCTGGCTGGGCAGAGGCCGCGCAGCCTTGCCGAGGAGGCCCCAGGCCCGGGCGGGGTCCTAACAGAAATTTATCCAGACCAAGTGCTTCTTTCCAGACCACTAAGGGTGGGCACTGCTCTTTGGTAACAAGCCCAGAACAGCAGCTCATTGTGCTGGTGAAGTGATGGTGCCATGTGGCCAGGGTGCGGGGCCGCCTCCGGGGTCAGAGGGACGTGGCTGGGGGACAGTAGAGAGACCTCCATGCAGAAAATTACAGGGAGGAAACGATTCTTTGTCCCTTCACAAAGTGGCCATTGGGAAGCGCGTGACTGGCTTCTCAGCAGAGCGTGGCAGGGGCCCGTCCGGGGTCAGTCCTCAGAGCCGACTCCAGAGTGCTGGGCGTGAGCTGAGCCAGAAAGCACTTAAACTCCAGCTGGGGCGAGCCACCTCTGCTTCGGCCTCCATTTCCTCAGCTGTGTGATACACCTGTCCCCCTCCGTGAGCTCTGTGATCTGAGCCACATGGTGGCCCCATCCCCTCAGTGACCAGGGCTCAGACCAAGGGAGCCTCCAAAGAGGACAGAAGAAAAGCCACCGCAGGGCACGGCAGGCCAGTAGAGTGCCAGTGAGCAGGGGTGGGGGCCAGGCTGCCAGAGGCAAGCGTCCCCACTCCACGAGGGGCCATCCAGAGCCAAGAGTGGGCACGCGGACGGTCATCTCAGCCAAAACGGTGGCTGCAGTGAATGGAGCCGATGCACTCCAAGCCCCCGCTCAGTGGCAGGCAGTTGTGTTCACTCCCTACCGCACCACCTTTCAAGTCCCCGCCTCCTCCCTGCGCTGTGATTAGGAGGCGGGCACCAGGGTCAGCCTCCCTCTACCGAGGAGGCTGTTGAAGGTGAAGGTGAGCAAGTCCACCGGGGGCCGTGGTTGGTAAGAGGCTGGGCTGGATGCAGGCGGGCAAGTGGGCCCAGAGCCTGACTCAGTCCAACTCCTCAGTGTCCACACGGCCTCTCCCACCAGCCGCGTGGCTCTGGCTTTCAGCTGCTCGGCGTAGGAACCAACTGACACCTTGATGGGACATGTGAAAGGTCAAAGGGTCTTAAGTCGGTGGGGGAGGGGGATGGCCCACACAGTCGGAGATGCCCACAACATCGCCTGCCCTTTGGCCCTGTGCTCCCCTCTGTATTATTTCCTTTGTTTTTCCTGAAGAGGCAGCAGGCACCCTTGAACCCTCTGCAAAGGCAGTAGAGCTAAGCGATTAAGCCCAGCCTTTGGATTCAGTCAACAGCCTGAATTCAAATCTGAATCCTATGGCTTCACAGGATCACAGGCAAGTGACTTCACCCTAGTGTCCCGGGGGTTCCTTGGCTGGAAGGCGGAGACAGCAGTACTTGGTTTCCCTGGCTGTCCCCGGAATTCAGTGAGCGGGACGCGTGGGCGTGTGGGCTGGGTTCCCGACAGGCCGCTGAGACTCACACCCCTGTCTTTCTTAGCATGGGGTGCACCAGGTAGCACCGACAGTGCCTGGCAGAGGGCTCCCACGTGGGACAAAAAGAAACATCGAGGTCCCAATCAGCGCCTGCACAAGTGTCTAGCCCCTCCACTCCACGACCTGGGCCTGCCCCTTCCTCCTCGGGCCATCTGGACATCAGCTTCCCATCTTTACACAGAGGCGGAGCTTATCAGTGCCACGCCTCTCCCACATCTGAAACTCACTCAGGGGATTGGAGAATCGCAGACCACATGAACCAACGGTGAGGAAGGGTCCCCTCTGCCTTGAGCTGCTTTTCACCTTGGTCACACCCTGCTTCTAAGGCGCTGATGGATCCACCTCGCGAGGGCTGCGTTGTGGCCTTTCCAGCCAGAGGCGCAGGGTCTTTGAGAGGAGGCTCATCTTGGCGCAAGTGAAATGCAGCCGCCACCATTAAGTGGGACAGACACCCCCATGCGTGGCTTGGCCGGGGCGCACATTCACGGGGCTGGTAATTAGAGGGGAATATCCTTCAGGCAGCTTAGCTGCAGAAAACCATTTTCATTGAAAATATACATTTTGTAATTGTAAATGGAAAGATTACCTGTAATAGCGGTAACAGACCCATTTCCTAATAAGATGAACACCATAGCTGATGAGTGAAGCATCTGTATAGAGCTACGTACACCATTTCTGTACTGCAGGCTGCCAATTTGTTTCAGCAGCGAAAAGCGTGATTTAGTGTTTGTAGCATTACCATCTGTTGTCGTTATTACAGAAATTATATATAAACCAGTTAGTAAACACTTTGCCGAGTTGTCTGTTGTTTTGATAATCACCCATAATAACATCTAGCATCAATATGGTCTTTAAACCCGATTTGGGAGTTAATGGAATAAGAGGAGGCAGTCTGTATATGCACCGGGGTAATGTCATTAGGAATGTTTGTGAAGAACAAATTAAATCAGTTGTAAATTGTGCTCTCAAGTCAGCCAGAAAACCAGTCTTGTTCAGGAGAAGGGATTTATATTTTAACCTCGTGCAGAAAATGCACTTACGCAGATTAAAATAAAATAGGGACTTTGCCGATGGATGGAAGTGGTAATTGCTAGCGCCTTAATGGCTTCCTGTTGGCTGTGTCATGCAGTGGGCACAGCTATTTTAAAAGTTAACCGGCACTCGGGGTCATACTTTCACTGATTCAGTCATTAAACTAGGCTAGGCATGTCACTAAATGGCTGATTATTCAAATGATGAGCCTGCTCCATGGTTCCTCAGTGTCGTCGTTTGAACACGGGGATTTTCAGGGAAAGTTCTCATAAAATCAACATGAGATGGATTCAAGTACAAGTCAATGGTAGCCCTGGGCTGGGGGCTGGCCCAGGTGGGGCGGCAGAGGGGCGACCGCTGGCTTTCTCAGACAGGTGGGGGCGGGCGGACAGCCACAGCGGCTCAACTCGGTTGCTTGGACGTTTCCCAGGTTCCTGGGGGATGGCTCTTATTTGTGGATGTGTCCAAAGGAGGGCCACATTTAGACACAAAAATGCTGGGGAGTCTGTGATTCCACTGGCAGACCATCGTCAGCATTCTAGCGCGCCGGGTCGCGTCCCCAGGAGGCAGTGGGAGGGATGAGAGTAGGGCTGGATCGCAAGTCAGCCTCCAGAGCCCCTGCTCTTTACAGAGCCACAGTACTTCTTACTTAGCACATTCAAGACCTTCCTCCTGTACATCCTAACGATATCCCTGAAACACATTTGACTAACACTCCCATCTTACAGGTAAGCAGATTGAGGCTTAGAGGGAGTCAGGCTTTCCAAGTGAGACCACGCAGAAGACAAGAGGCCCATCTGGGATGAGAACACACGTCTCAGTGAGGCTGGAATTCTTTCCATGGCACTGAGCTGTTGAGCAGATGGGACCCAAAATAGACGTTTTCCTAGGCACTTAGAAGTCAAGAATATCCCCGCATGGGGTTGGGGGCAGTGGCAGCAGGAAAGACGGCAAGACCAGCCCTAGAGTCGAGTCTGGTGACAGGGGAGCTAGTCTAACTGGCAGTTGCAGAAGATGGCTTCGTGGTAAGCTGGGGAAGAGATAGGAAGCCCTCTGCCGAGTGCCAGTTCCAGCATGGAGGCCTACAGGAGTCAGAAATGGTAGCTCAGGCCATAGCCAGGGCTGAGCCATCCTAAGGACTGGCCAGATGCCAAGGCTCTGGCCACATCTGGCTGAAAGCACAGAGCCTAATGCAATGTTTTCTGAAGAACAGACATCCTTGGGGCGCCTGGTAGCTGTCAGTTAAGCACCCGACTTTGGCTCAGGTCATGAACTCGTGGTTCATGGGTTCAAGCCCCAAGTCAGGCTTCGCACTGACATCTCAGAGCCTGCTAGGTATTCTCTCTCTCCCTCTCTGCCCCTCTCTCTCTCTCTCAAAAACAAACATTTAAAAAAAAGAGCAGATAACCAACCATCCTTAAGCTGATTTTCAATGGTCCACATTATAAACTCATTTTTCCCTTTTAAAAAATGTTTATTGGCTAAAATATAAATAGCACACCACATCCATATTACAAAATAAATTTAGTTCTAAAGAAAATTTCTTAAAAAGGAACCTAAGTACAAACACCAACTCTTTTAAAAATATTAAGTAGACAGTAGTACAGATGATATATAGACATGGCAACAGCCATAAGGAGAATGACTCAAGGTTGGCCTCTGGGGTCAGGAAGACCTTGGTCCAAAGTCCTGAGTGACCCAGGGTCAGTCTTAGCCCCTCCCAGTTTAGTTCATGGTGTATAACACAGGGCTGATGAGGACAGTAACAGTGATCAGAATATCCAGTCACAAAAACAAAAGGGCCCAGTCCTTTCTTCCAAGGAGTGCCCAAGAGATGTCAGCTCCCCACTCAATGTCCTGTGCTAGGGCACATTTGCTCAACGGTTCTTGAATCTGAACGTACGGAGAAGCAGAGCACACCAGGGGCCACCCTCCTGTTGCCAGTAAGAGCAGTACTCATCCCAGGGCGGTACTCAACCCAGGGGGGTCAGGGTCCCTAGCGCCAGACGTGGCCCCTGGATGTTCTGGTCCAAGCCTGGGTGTTTTAGGTTTTGTTTGTTGTGATAAATGTAATAAATAAATCACAACCAGACTCCAAGGGGAGCCTCAGTCATTGCCATCCTCAAGTGCTACACAAAGAAGCTGACGCTAACCCCCAGCCCACGATCACATAGCTAAGACCTGGCAAGAGCCAGCAGAGCCGAGCAGTCTGACCCCAGATGAAGCGCCACCAGGGGGAGGCAAACAATGACCCGAGGGCCCAATCCCGTCTGCTGTTAATCCTGTAATGGCTGGTTAGGTAAGAATAGCTTTGACACAGGTGAATAAATAGTTGGGAAAAACATTAAAAGGAGAACATTTTGTGGCATGTAAAATTTACATGAAATTCAATGTCCATGTTTATAAATAAAGTTTTATTGGAACACAGCCAGTATGGTCTGTTTCGTGCTAACACGGCAGAGCAGAGTGGCAATGGAGGCCATAGGACCCGCAAAGCTTGAAACGTTTCCCATTTGGCTCTTTACGGAGAAAGTTTGCTGACGCACATGCACCCCTCCCCCCGCCCCTCCCCCACTGCGCTATACCCCCTTAGCAGCTCTGTAAACAAAGTGAGGAAGGGGGAAAGGAAGGGCTTTTATCTCCAGAGCATCACCGCAGGACAATGAATGATGTGGGGATGAACAGGAAAGGAGGAACAAAATGCGAGAGAGAAAAAAAGAACCATCCATATTGACAAGTCAAGAAAGGTAGCTGCTCCTCAAACCGAGATTACAAAGGTAAAAGGAAAAAGAAGTTCTCAGTCTCAGAAATAAATCTTACCTACCCCCCCTCCCACCCCCCTGCAAGACTCAGGGTGATAATGACTAGGGTGGAAATCCACACCCAAATGACACCAGGAAGGAGACTCACCAAGACCAGGGCACCGTAGAAATACTTTAGGTGCTGGAATATTTTTCATAAATTCGTGTAATTATTTTAATTAAAAATCGTTAAAATATTAATGGGGGAGGGGGATCCAAAGCAGAGTTAATTAGAGCAGCTCCACTCACCACATGTACTTAAGACTCCGTCAGCTTTTCCATCAGGAACCGCTGCTTTTCAGGGGGGTTATAATTCAACCAAAGAAATTGGCCACGGGGCTGAAGCTTGACGTGTAAGTTTGCAGGGTGGGAATTAATTGTTTAATGGATTTGAATATCAAGGCCTAGATGTGGAGAGGGGGAAGAATCGTATGTTGTCATTCTGGCGAGGGTCAGCCTGCAGACACCTGCCTTTTTTGTAGCTCGCCGGTTATCACTGCCCCTGTTAAAACCCCACCAGCCATCATTACAGTTCAAAAATATATACCTAGGTGCGCTTTGCACCGAAAGGTTCTAAGTACCTTACTTAGCTCTTAAATTCATACTTAAGTTTCCCCTCAAATGAGCTTCATTAATCTGGAAAGGAGAGGTTTTTGCCTGTTCAGGTGAATGTGTTTTAAAATAAGCCTTTTCATTTTTGGTAGCTTCAATATACAACCAGCGGCAATCACAGGCTTCCCTTCCCTTGGCTGAAATCTGATCATTAAACCAACTTCACTATTAGGGGGAATATCTGGCTGGAAAATGCATTTTATCCCTGAAGAATATGCCATATTAGTGAGAAAATTACTCTAAATGGGAACAAAGCTGACAAATGCTGCTTGCAGACTAATGGCCTAGTGTATATATCGTACCCAAAAAGCATGTCATCACCCAGCTGTTGAGCAAATCACTGGCGTGAGATTCTGGTTGGCAGAAATGGGACATTAGAGATGTCGAAAAGGTGTTAGGGATTTTGGTGGGTTTCTCCCTCCTCCTTCTGCTTAAAACCAACAGACTTGGTATCAGCCTAACCCTAAATCTTGGTGAACATGATGCTGTTGCCATGGCCGCCAGCAGGTAGAAACGCACCCTATTCTTCCTTCTATGTGGGATATTCAGCAGCCATTTAATGCAAAATCGCATCCCGTGAATAGCAGAGTATTGTTCAGCTCAACCTATTTAGGGACTTGGAGGAAGCCCCTAAGCCCCACAGACAACATATGACAGGGACACCGACCCTTGTTGAAGAGAGAAAAGCTGTATCACTGCACTGCACAGTAAATGCAATGGCGAGGAGGAAGGAAGGCGAGGACTCTAAGAAGTCTTCAAGATCAAAATATGAACGCTGTCATGAGAAAAAAAATATGTTTGCTTCATTTTCAATCCTGATACCATCTTCCTCATGAGAACAGTTTCAAATTTAGGGCCATTTTGCTGTTCCTATTAAAGAGGAAAGTGGTATCAATTTTAATAAAGTCCAAGAACACTCATTAGTGGAATGCGTTTTCCATCTGCCTCCAGACAAAGTGGAAGTCATGATGGTGACTCAGAGCATTCACACAGAGGCACCCCGTGCTCGGTGTCTCTTGAGGGAGGGTCTGCAAAGTGTGCGATTTCACTCATCTGTGGCATTTAAGAAGCAAAACAAACGAACAAAGGAGAAGAGACAAACCAAAAAAAAAAAAAAAAAAAAAAA